>NC_052503.1:63125987-63191872 GCF_016617805.1 Bactrocera tryoni | reverse complement strand
AATGTGTATATCTGTTTTGTTTCTTTATTTGTAATGTCTTTTACGTGGCGGGTCCCAAATCCAAAACAATAACATGAGATATTGATCTTAAATGTTGCGCGCTTCGTTTTCTCCAAGAAGTTACGCATTGTCGAAACAGCCGGTACCGAACACTATAGCATTTACAAACTGACCGATCAAAATTAAGTTCTTATATGAAAAGAAAACGCAACGATATCCGAAATAATTTTCTAGATCATACTACTTGTTCTTTATTGGCGTAAACACTGCTTACGCGGTTATAGCTAATCTTGATCATTTATACATACATATGTAAATAAAAATATCTATATTTATCCCGATTAATTTAGGTTATTAATTATATTTATTCATAGAGCAGGATCATATCATTGCTAAGATGCTTCCACATCTTTTAATAATTGCAATTGTGTTGTATGAAACATTTTTCCCCGTGCTATTCACCCTCAAACAGGCAATTATATTTATTCCTTGAACAGGGTTTCCACGAACTTCGTAACATTCAGAAAAACGTCTAGTTCTTATAAAATATATTATATGTATATACAGTCAAACCTGGATAAGCGAGAGTTCAAGGGGAGCACAATCTCATTCTCGCTTATAGAGCTTTCTCGCTAACGCGTGTGCGATAAAATAACAAAGTTATTTAGTTCCACGCAATAGAAGAGGCACAATATTGACAAGAAAACAATACAAAAATAATTGTGGAAGTTTTCACGAAAGTTACGAATGAGCTATAAAATATCAGATGTTAAATTTTGTAGTTTGTTTTGCCATTTGTTACTGTATGTGTGTATCTTTTATGTATGTATGTATTCTTATTGTAACTATAGTTCCTTCTGAATAATATACATAAATAAATAAAGCTTGACTGTCGCTTGTAGAGGTATAGATAAGTAGCATTCTCACTTACGGAGGTCCATGAGGGAAAAACGACTCTCTCCTACAGAGGATTCTGTTTCTCGCTAATAAAGGTTTTGTGAGCTTAAAATGACGGGCCCTGGCTCTCACTCTCACTTATAGAGTTTTCTTACTAATCCAGTTCTCACTTACCCAGGTTTGACTGTATTTATAATTTATCAGTGTGACAAGCTGAGTCGATTTAGTGTAAGCCCGAACTAGTTCCCCAGGTTTTGAGATATCGATCTGAAATTTTCAACACGTCCTTTTCTCTTTTGGTCATTAGTCGGAAACGCCGATACCGAATCACTACAGCATATATGTACATATATGTAGCTATCATATAAACTGAACGATAAAATTCTTGTATGGAAAATTTCTGAAGGGTATTACAGCTTCGGTGAAACCGAAGTTAAAGTTTTTTTTCATCTCTCTTGTATTGAATCCAACTGCTGTGCTGTATTGAGAGCAGAGCACAAAGTAAATAAGCGAAGATGTGACAAATGGAGGAAAGCTATTACGGAGGCTGCTATATATATATATATAATACACTAAGTGTTGCCAGGTGCAGTCTGACATTTCCATTGGAAAGTTTGACATTTTTTAGTATAACATCACTCAGAACGTTTTGCCATTTAATCGTGAATTGTTTTATTTACAGGGAATTAAAAAATTCATCTCGGCCAAAAAATGGAATTAACTCGTGAACATTTTCGTGCGATCATTTTTCACAACTTTCGACGTGGATAATCACGACAAGAGTGCATCGATGAACTAAAATGTTTGTATGGCTATGAAGCACCATCCTATAGCACTGTGAAAACTCGTATAACTGTATCACATTAAATGGGATTTAGCGTTCATATCAAAGTTTGCTTTAGATCAAAGAGACGTCTGTCTTAATATTTTTAGTCTATATTATGCTTAGCCATTTCCCTCCGCCTCAATGTACTTTCAAATTGTTAATAAGATCTTTTTCAATAAAACATCAACAAGCCTTATTAATATTTTCTCAAGTGGTAAAAGTGGTGCGCAATTAGCTTGTTATAAAAAATATTATACTCTTGACGATTTTGATAAATTTTGATTTTTTGTTTTCATTGCGCAGCTATCAATCAAGGTAAACAAAATAAAGAGAGGTAACAGGAAATCGAATGCTACATAGTTTTAACAGCTGTTATTATGAAGGTGAAAGGTGTGACTATGACTCATGCGAGTTGAGTGTTCGAAATAATAAACCGTTATCAGTTTTACAAACGCAAAGTTGAAGTGATAACAATTGAAAAAGAGTATGCATATTCCGATGTCTATCAAAAATAATTGTAACAATACATTTCTGTAAATCAGATTAAATATGTATGAAATTATATTTCCGTCATATGATTTTTGTAGAGTAAATTAAATGAAATTAAGGTGGTGATCACACAGTGTGAAATTTTCGAAAAAATTTATTTTTTTGTTGCATTATTGGATGGTATACAGTATAATAAATATTCTCTCAAATTTTGAAATCGAAATTCGAGTTTTCACGGTCACTCCAGCGTTTCTTGTAGAAAGAACAGAGTAGAGAACATAGCAACTCCAATCTTTTAAACGCGTTTTTCTCAGAATGGGGTTTTTCAAAACGGTTCCAACCCTCAAAGGAACAATTTTGAAGACACATATCTATTTCCAATTGGGACACAACATTTTTAACGTCATTCGCTATCGCGCTATGGGAACTTTTATTTTTTGAAATCTTTCTTTTTTTTCCACGAAAAACTTTCGAAAAAAGGACAAAAATCGATAGTTTTTTCCAAACCACTCAAAACTGCATTTTACCGTTACTGTGCCACAAAACAGCTGTTATGATTGCTGCAAAAATTGTCCAGCTCAGTTTGACAATTAGTAGAGTAGCACGTAAATTTGTTGTTTTGTTGTTTAAGTGCAGCGGAGCGTTAGAAGACACATTTGTCAGCAGTGCATGCTCACACAGGTGACATTTTGTCTGCAATTTGCAGCTGTAATGTGCTTTATCAAAGTTGTCATTAAGCTTTATTTGATTGCATTATATTTGCAGTTGTGCGTGTGTTGCCATTTCCGTTACACGCAAAATATCTACGGTACTAATTGCACTTCATGCGTTGAGTGGCAAAAGTTTATAATTGTCTTTCATACTCTGGCGAAGTTGCCGAAGAGTGGCGAAAAGTCGATTAATCATTTTGATGTATGTACATACGTTACAGTTATTTTTTTTGAGTAGACTAGCAGAGCAAGTGCAATGAAACGCGTCACTGCCGATAAAGTACAATACAATGAAGGTAAAGCTAAAAGTCAACAATTTGTTTAGAGATGTGGAGTAGATATTTATTTCATATGTATGTGCGTGTACACTGTCGAGCGAAACTGTGGCATTGCGAAGAATACATCAATTTCAAACTTAGAGAGTAAAAAATACTTAAAGAGTATAACAATTTACTTGCTACATGGAGTGATTTTTATATAAATACTGAATTTTTTATACTCTCGCAACAAAGTTGCTAAGGAGAATATTATAGTTTTGTTCACATAACGGTTGTTTGTAAGTCCTAAAACTAAAAAGAGTCAGATATAGGGTTATATATACCAAAGTGATCAGGGTGACGAGTAGAGTCGAAATCCGGATGTCTGTCTGTCCGTCTCCGTCTGTCCGTCCGTCCGTCCGTGCAAGCTGTAACTTGAGTAAAAGTGAGATATCATGATGAAACTTGGTACACGTATTTCTTGGCTCCATAAGAAGGCTAAGTTCGAAGATGGGTAAAATCAGCCAACTGCCACGCCCACAAAATGGCGGAAACCAAAAACCTATAAAGTGTCATAACTAAGCATAATAAAAATATTAAAGTGAAATTTGGCACAAGGATCGCATTAGGAAGGGGCATATTTGGACGTAATTTTTTTGGAAAAGTGGGCGTGGCCCCGCCCCCTCCTAAGTTTTTTGCACATATCTCGGAAACTACTATAGCTATGTCAACCAAACTCTATAGAGTCCTTTCCTTCAGGCATTTCCATATACAGTTCAAAAATGGAAGAAATCGGATAATAACCACGCCCACCTCCCATACAAAGGTTATGTTGAAAATCACTAAAAGTGCGTTAATCGACTAACAAAAAACGTCAGAAACACTAAATTTTACGGAAGAAATGGCAGAAGGAAGCTGGACCCAGGCTTTTTTTAAAAATTGAAAATGGGCGTGGCGTCGCCCACTTATGGACCAAAAACCATATCTCGGGAACTACTCGACCGATTTCAATGAAATTCGGTATATATTATTTTCTTAACACCCTGATGACATGTACGAAATATGGGTGAAATCGGTTCACAACCTCGCCTTCCAATATAACGCTATTTTGAATTCCATCTGATGCCTTCTCTGTATAATACGAGTACATATGTACATTAGGAACCAATGATGATAGCGGAATAAAACTTTACAAAAATACGGTATTTGAAAAATATATAAATGACGTATAATGAAATCTCGATTATCACTTTATCATGTGAGAGTATAAAATGTTCGGTGACACCCGAACTTAGCCCTTCCTTACTTGTTAGATAATAATTTTATGGTACTGAGGAGCACAGGGATTAACCCAGCATATTTCTTAAAAGCCTAACCCTCTAACATTCAAGAGCAGGTGCTGTACGTATGCTTGACCTCCGTCTGTAGTTTCGACCAAAACAACAATACAGGACTTTCCAGGTTCACTTTGCTTTTAAATATTAGATTTAATTATTACAATTATTCTTGTGAATGTGATACTGATTAAGAAATATAAACCTTTTATTTATGTTTCTACCATCGCGTTCCAATTTTGTCTTTGTTTTAACGCATCCATGAAGGACTGTTTGGAATTGTTTTAAAATATTAAGGGCATTTTTGATACATATTTAAAAACGCACTACAATTTTCGAAAAAAAAATTTCGAGTTACACCTGAACTCCGACTGCGCTAAAAAATGTCTACCACTATGCAATGATGACTGCCTTCTACTAGAAGATTTGTCCATAAAATAACCTATTGCCAGAAAAAATCAATATATGACAAAATGGCAGCGTTTTTAAAAAAAAGTGGAATTTTACGCATCGATCTTCGCCCGCCAAAATTTGATTTTTAGTAAATAACAAAACTGAGATAATTTTGTATCGAGAACTGTGTATGTACAAAACCTGCAGAAAAAATTGGAAAAACTGTTTCGATCATTTGTCTCCGAATAATCACTGCAGCAAATTTGGAAAACGTGCTTTTGAAAAAAAAACGTGTTAAACTATTTGAGCTCTTGAACTCAGCGGTTAAATTTTGGAAGGCTGTATATAAAAAGTTGTTTGAAATAATCATACAAAATTGTAGTATGTTTTTTTAAAGTCATAGACCATCGTAATAATGAAGTCGATTAATTATCAATTTCGAACAAAGTTTCCATCTTTTGAAAAAATCGATTTTTTTTTTGCATATTCTTAAAGATTGGACTTTTAAGAATATATTCCCCAAAGGAATTTTTAAAATTCCTATTATTTACCGACTTATAGCTATTTTAGTGACGCAGCGTGTAACTGCCTGCAGTTAGACTCAAATCTTTAATCGCGTTTTTCTCGAAACTACTATTTTCAACACTTCTGACATGATTTCTCAAGTTCTAATGAACCGATTAACTTGAAATTTGGTGTGGACCTTATTTATATATCTCGCTATGATTGGAACTAGGATTATTAAAAAAATTTGATTTTTACTATTTTTAAATAATTTTGACATTTGCCAAAAAACGGGCAAAAACTTCAAACAGTCGCCATTTACTGAAAACATTTTTTTTTTATTTATCCTAGTTCAGACGATAGCGGCATTTGTACTGATTAATTTTTTTTTTTTCAGATCACCCAAAGTGTTGGAATCGTGTCAGGAAGGGCACACCCTTATTTTCAACCCGCAATTAATCAAATTATCACAAATATTTTTTATTATTTTTTTTTTTGTATTCTTAAAATATCAATAAATATCTGATAAAAAATTGTATAGTAAAAATGTTCTTAGTTTTTTTTTTATTGGACTTTAAAAAATGCCGTTAAATAGCATTTCTAGACTAGAATACCCCCTTAAATATGTAAAAATAAATCGCGGTTTCACAAAATTTATTTTTATAAAGTCCTCAGAACTTAGTCAGACATCGAAAATAGGAAAAAAATTTGTCAAACCACTCCTCTTAATACTTAAATAGATTTTACTTGACATAAGCGCTTAACCCAACCAAATATTACAAAAAGTGAATTAGTGTTATGGAAATATTGAATTCTCTATATTTATGTTTTTTACCCGAAAAACTGATTGTGACTGTTTTAATTTCCCTAAAAAATTCAACTCCCAAGTACTCACCGCTTTCGTTTGCCGCATTCGAGCACCTTTTTGCACACCCAACCTTCATCAGTTTTGACCCAAGCCTCACCGGGTGAACGCCAGTCGCGCGAATAGAACGGCATTACTCGGGATTTAGCTTTCGCAGTTGTTTGAATTACCGTTAGTTTGTGTGGCTGCTGTCACACACCGCTGCAACTGCTGCTGTTGTTGTTGTAGTGGTTCCGCGTTGACCCTTTCAATTAATGCACTTAATTGCTTAGTTACTTTTTTTTAAATCCGTAACAAAACCACAATTTAACTTCAAGTTCTATGAATGCGCTTAATAATAATGTTCGAATTAAAAAAACTGTATTGTTTTCGCTTTGTTGTTGTTGTATTAAAGTTCGTTCGGACGGTTTTACAGTTCCACACGCACGTTTGCTATTTGTAATAATTATTCTGTTTCTTCATTTATGACTGAAAGCAGGAAAATTTTTAATTGCAATCATTGTGCTATTCTCAATTTGAAAATTTCATATATATTTGTATGTGTGTGTGGATGTATGTACATATGTTTCTGTATCTAAAAGAACTGTGGTCACATATGTATACATATACATACATATATTCCAGATTATATACATACATATGTACATACATACATAAGTATATGCACGTTCGTCTAGCTTTTGTTGCGAAATTGCCCTGCCATTTATTGTATAACAGCCGTTGGTGAAGTAAACGAGCGACTTCGTTGTCCCTCCTCCTGCCCGCATTCACCTACTTTTACTTACCCACTCACCAATCATTATCATATTAATCATCGTTTGCGTGGGCAAATGATTTTAATGCAATTCAATGATTCCCCGGTAATTGCCTTTGATTGCTGGTGGGGTGGGGTGTCGTGTAGAACGTGAGCAATGCAGAACATTACAATTTGTGATGGTTTTTAAACAAAAAATTTTATTTTCACTATGAATTGATAGTAAATGCATTTCAATGGTGCATACCGAATATTCGATGGAATGTAAGCTCCAGACCCGATAACTCAAACTCAAATTAAAAACAAGAAAAAACGTTAACTTCGGTTGCACCGAAGCTAAATACCCTTCACAGGTGCATCTCTGTTAGTAACTATGTATGTGTTCCGTTTGTATGGAAGCTATATGCTATAGTTAACCGATCTGAACAATTTCTTCGGAGATTACATTGTTGTCTTAGAAAATAATATGTACCAAATTTCGTGAATATATCTTGTCAAATGTGAAAGTTTTCCATACATGCATTTGATTCCGATCGGTCAGTTTGTATGGCAGCTATGTATGTATATGTTATAGCGGTCCGATATCGGCAGTTCCGACAAATGAGCAGCTTCTTGAACAAAAATTGACGTTTGCAAAATTTCAGAACGATATCTTAAAAACTGAGGGACTAGTTCGTATATATACAGACGGACAGACGGACAAACGGACATGGCTAAATCGACTCAGCTCAACATACTGATCGTTTATATATGTATATACTTTATAGGGTCTCCGACGATTCCTTATGGGTGTTACAAACTTCGTGACAAACTTAATATACCCTCTTCAGGGTATAATAACTGAAATAAGACGCTGCCATTTTATGATTTCATCAATAGTACTATTGAATTTCTTCTAGTTTTGCATAATTCTAAGCAGAAAAATCTTCCACATTGTCAGCCAGTTTTTCTCGGAGGTCTTCTTGGAGATCGGGACAGACAGAATCCAAAAATTTTCAGAATGAATTGCCGCTTATAAAAGTACATTAAATTCTGAAAATGTACAATATTTTTATTTTTCTGACATGCAAGTGGACATAACTTCTTAAAGGAAGAAAACCTGAACTAGTTTTCAAGAAAATCTGAACTTAAGTGTAAAAGCCTTTTATTTCACTACGTAATCTGCGAATGGTTCCAAGGCATTAATGAGTTTCTCAGAAAGGATAACGATGTGATTCAATCTTCATCAGAACGAAACTCGAAATTTCCACACCAACCTCTTCATCCATAAAAGCTTCGGCTAGTTCTTTGATATGAATTCGTTTCTCATTAAGGTTTAAAAGTGGTTTTGAGCTTTCACGTGAAGATGACGAAAGAAGTACCACCAATAATTTTGTATTCCTATTTCAAACGAATCAGGAACTTCAATAATTTAGGTATTACTTCAAGGCATAACATATCATAGAGCTTAAATATTATTCTTAAAGACAGACGTGTTTGAGTTATTGTAACGACTCGATAATATATGTATGTATACCTGACTCCTTCACCTTAATAATAATAAAAACTATTTGGCAGCTTTTTGAGATCCGGTACTGAATATAACTTTGTTAAGTCATTTTTATATCCTGAACAGGGTATATTAAGTTTGCCCCGAAGTTTGTAATACCAACAAGGAAACTTCGGAGATTCCACATATATGTACATACATATGTATGTATATAAATGATCAACGGGCAGAGTTGAGTCGATATTCGCGAAATAGTTTTTGAAATGCTGTTCTAAACTTAGCACACGCCCTTTTCTACACAAGTAGCTGTTCTTTTGGAGGCGCCAATATCGGACAACTATTGGATATTGCTGTCATACAAACTAACCGATCTAAATCAAGTTCTTGTGTGAAAAACCTTTTGCTTGTGAACCTGATTTGGGAACTGAGTGAACTTTTTCTACTCAGAATTGCAGTGTCAAATAAATGTTTATCTTTACAACAACAACAATATTACTGTTTAGGACAGAGATGTACGATCTTTACATATTGATATGATTGAAAACCTATATAAAGATATCAGTTGGAGTTAATTGAGTTCGAGCTGATTTCTTACATTGCTGCTTTAAGCTGATATTAACCATTTCCCTCTATAATACTCCTCAGTATTAATTGTATTGCTTAGAACTGGCTAAAAATAGTTATAATCTGATTTTTTCGCATTACGAGTATTTCATATTTTCAATGAACCGTTAATGCTATATTTCATATTTTGAAGTAACTGTTAATGAGCGCTCAACACATTATATCACAAATTTAAGCTACCATGAGTTTCCTATCGAGTAGATACTTAGTCACTTAAGCCTTAGCTATCCCATAGGTCTTTTCAGGAAAATACAAAATCAAGCCAGTTGAATTGTTAAAATATCTTTTTAAAACAATCCTAACTCTTAATATTGCACTTTTAGACATTTCATACAAATTAGGTATGTATGTACATTGCTAATCAATGCAGTTTATATCGGATAACCATAAACAAGCAAAAAGTTACAGCAAAAAATATATTAATATACATACATACATACATATGCACATAAGTATATATAATATTATACATAAGTATATCCCCAAAATAATAATAATAGCTTTAGTAACCGCTATGAAAACAAAGAACGTTTTTGCTTCAACAACTCTGTGGTCAAATAGGCCGTTGCACAGTCTCGCACAGTCTCGCACATGGTTTACATACATGCAAACATGCATGTGCGCTTTAAAGTATTAATTAATATTCACAAACATTCATACACATGTGGTCGTACGCTGTGGTACACGAAGTTTAATAACACTGTTTGAGAAGGGGAGTAGTGACGGGTATATGCATGAGACTCGTGCTTTTTTCTGGCACTTGACTTGTTGTTATTCTGTTTTGTTGTTATTGGCAATTTCGAAATTGTGTGGTAGACAGCTGATTTCTGCTTTTATGCTTTCTGTATGTTTTCTATTTTGTATGCAATATGCTTTGTTGTTTTTGTATACTTTTGTGATAGACATTTCATGTTTTTTACACATTTTCTGCTTTGCTTTGCACTTTCGCAGCAACAGAGTAGAGTGCATGCAAGGCAATGCAGGCCAGAAAAAAATGAATAGACAAATATGCGCAAATACAGATTTATATATGTAAATATAGACACACATACAAATGTTCAATTTCATTAAAATCAAAAAAAATATATAAATTGTTTTGTTTCTTTAAATTTCTTTTGGCTGTTTGTTTTTGGCAGTTACAAATTCTCTCTGCAAACTCACTCAAAGAAAATAATATACACACACTTACACTTCACTTCATATGTGAATGCTGAGTTTACTACTATTTTGCGCAATTTGCCTTTAGAAAGCTTCTTCCATATGCCTTAAGCAATTGTGTATCGTCCAAAACATATAATTATATGGATTAATCACAGAAACACACAATTTTGGCTTTATTGTATTATTTAAAAAATGTTTCGTTTTTCAATCTTCTGTTTTGTTTATAACTGTGTTTTTGGCAGTACAGCAAAGGGCAAGAACAATTGCGCATCAACAGCAACAAATGCTTTTATGTTTTTTTCACTTTTTTACTACACTTTTATAAGGTTGAAAACAATGTAATTCAGTTTCTTATAGAAATTTCGCTTTTCTTGATCGGCAGTTAAAAATAATGTTCTTCACGAGCCGAGTCACAAAAGTGAACTGAGCACAACGTACAGGAAAAGCCAATGCAGCCATTGCCAGCTCCATTCCATTCAAATTGTCTGTCGAATTGCCTGCGGAAGGGGGAGCAGTTTGGTATTTGGAAAATTGTACAACAACAACAGGGAAGTGCAATTGCGCGTTGCCAGAAAATAGTTAGTGAGCAAGTAATGTTGAAAATAAAATTTTATAAATTATGCTCAATAGTTTGCAAAAATTTATGAATATTAAAGCGTGAAGGAACAAATTAAAAAAAAGTTATGAAAATATTAAACATAAAAAAACTATTACTAAATGGTTAATGCACATCACCCTGTGCCTTGAATTAACCTCAATTTTCTACACAAATGTGCCAAAAACAGCTGTTCAGCTGTGAAAATAAAATGCGATAGACTAGAAGGAATAATTTTCATCTACTGAAAGTAATTTCACAAAGAATTTATAGCAGAACTAAGAACGATAAAATAATCGTAACGTATACAAAAAATAATATGTCAGCCGCTCCTGATGGTAAATTGCCCAATATCAAATTCGATGGTAATGCACCGAAGTTGGATAAAGCGCAACTAGAGTTTATGAAAATCATTGAACAACAAAATTTGGTGCGTGTGGAAAAGTTGCAGCGCATACGTAGAAATAATTTGATTACAGCCGGCATTTTGGGCGCTTCCGTGTTGGGTATATATGCCTACTCAATGCTATCAGTGCAACAAGAAGATTTCCTAGATGATTTTGAGGAACCGAAAAAAGTTTCGAAACAATAAGAACTAGTTACATAAAGTTATATTTAGTTTTAAGACAAGCACACAGCAAGCGAAAGAAAAGTTAGTATTGTTGTGTAATTTAGCATTATCATTGGGAGTTCTACATTTTTTGTTGCAAACAGAGTAAGTTCATTATTGTATTTTATTTACGCTTTTAATATACTTATTTGTACTTTTTTTTAGTTAAATTTAATAAAAATGCCACATGCTGCTGCACGCGTACTCACTGGAGGCGTACGATTACCGCCCATGCCAACCATACGCGATCTGGTAAAACTTTATAAATTGCAGGCCATTAAACATATGAGTCAGAATTTCATTATGGATGAACGTTTAACGGATAAAATTGTAAAGTCTGCCGGTCGTATAGATCCACAAGACACGGTGTTAGAAGTCGGCCCAGGTCCGGGTGGCATAACACGTTCGATTTTACGACGCACGCCTGGCCGTTTGGTGCTTGTGGAAAAGGATGTACGCTTTATGCCAACTTTAGAGTTGTTAAAGGAATGCGCACGCCCACTACATACACAAGTGGACATCTATGAAGGTGATATATTGCGTTTTGACATGGAGAAGCATATACCAATGTCCGAATATCGCTTACATCTGATTGGCAACTTACCTTTTGCTATTTCCACGCGCCTACTTATAAATTGGCTGCAAGATCTGTCGTTGCGACGTGGTGGTTTTCGTCGTCCGGACACAGCTATGACACTCACCTTCCAGAAAGAAGTGGCTGTGCGCATTTGTGCACCACTAGGTCATGATCAGCGTTGTCGCTTATCGATAATGTCGCAAATATGGACTACACCGTATATGAAGTTTGTAATACCAGGCAAAGCCTTTGTGCCGAAACCAGAAGTCGATGTGGGCGTTGTAAAGTTGATACCACTGAAGCAGCCGAAAACCACGCTACCATTCGAACTGGTCGAACGTGTTGTCCGTCACATATTTAATATGCGGCAGAAGTATTGCCGACGTGGTTATAGTACGCTTTTCCCACCCGAAGATCGTGAAGATGTAACGGAAACGCTTTTCGAGTTGGCCGATGTAGATCCAACCGTCAGACCATTCGAGTTGTCTGTGGAGGAGTGTTTGCGTCTGGCAACAGTATATTCGGATTTCAAAGACAAACATCCCGAAGTGGCTCGATATGATTACCGCGCAAGAAAATTACCAATTGATGAATATTTGGATTAATGTTCTGAAAATGTATATGTAGAATGAATTATGAAACTGTTACTTTTTGAAGAAAATGTAATTTCTGTACTTTCGCTTGTTTCGTCAACATAATTTTTATTAAAAATTGTTGTTTTGAATTACTTGTTCATATTTGTATAAATAAAATTAATATTCGAGCTTATGAAATATTGATATAATTTATAAACATGTATTGGACGGCTGCACGAGCTACACATAATTACCACATATAAACGTCATGACATAAAATTTGCACTTGGACGGAATGTTTAATCTACTTTTGTCATTCGTATTAGTATTTCGAGTAGAATTATTGTCAAAATGGCGGTTTTACAATAGCGACGAGGAATTACATATACAATTTATGAGAAAACGAATATGTTCGGTTTGAAATGCTTACATATGTATGTCTTAGGTACTATTTTAGTAAGTTTTGTTATTATCAAAGGCACTTTGGGTGTAAAAATTAATTTTGAGATGGTTGCGTAAGTTATTATACTATAGCTTTCAAATTAGCTTTCTTGCGAAAAGCAAGACTATGCTGAGGGAACCCAATAACGGCAGTGAGTTGTTGGCAGTCGCTTTAGCACCATTACAGCGATGATCCAAGAAGCAGAAGCAGAACGTGACATCATTAAAATAATCACGCTTCACGTCATGTTCTTTTATTGTGTGATTGACGTAGTGTGCCAGACGTATGTCCTTTGCGGCTGGACGGCAACCTTCATATTTATCAGCTGGAATATCGGTACGGAAACTCAACGCACTCAAGCAGTCACGCGTTATTGTCTCTTGTGCTAGAAGACAAAATATGTTTGATTATTGGTTGACGAGTTCGTTTACCTGAATACAAACCTCCACGTTTCTCAATAATTTTAACACATATGTCATTACTCTCAGGACATTGCTCCCCTAGAAAACCTATGCCACGCCAGTTAAATTTCTCCCCACAACCTGGAGTGGCCGATGTGCAGCGGTAGCACCATATTGCTGAAGCTAGTGTTGGAACAAAATATGTTACATTTTTTTGGAGATCTTGTTTTAAATTATTTTCAATAAAGCTTTAAAGTACTTTTTGTTTCTGTTACAAGTCTTTCTATTGCATTAATTGCTCTATGATTAATCATGCAATTCTTAAAATGTGTAAGGTTCAATGTGCGAGTGGAAATTATTAATTCCGTCTTCTCACTCACCTTCACGAATAGCCAATATTGCTACTACACTTAAAATAACTATTTGTTTTTTATACATTTTACATACAACAAATAACCAGAAATTATAAATTTAACTGTAAAATCTTTGAAAAGTTTTGGTATACAATGGTTTTGGTAAACAAATATGTTAAACAATTCGGAATTGATTTGACAACGCCCAGCAGTCACTTGACAACCACAAGTGTCACCCACCACCCTTGCCACCTTGCTGGTATTTCTAATACGCCACGGCGAAAAAAGTGCAAAGCGAATTCATAGAAAGGATCACTAAAACTTGAAGCATTAGAGTATTTAAGATGAATATAAAGAAATACAAATATTGATTTTATTATATTTAGTCCACAGATATTACACTTTACTTCTAGTTTGATTTATTTTTCAACATTTCACTAAAAAGACTTGAGCCGAACAAACGCTGTGTCAATGTGAGTTAAAATTTTAACAATAATCTCTTTGCGGATTATCATATGGCAAGGTCATGATAATGTGTAATGTCAGCATTGACATATCTCGATGTACTAGCAAAAGAAACAGAAATTTTCCAAAATTTTCATTAAGTGATTTCAGATTTCACAAACGTATTTTATTTACTACGCTTAAAGAAAATACCAAAAATGGACACCAATGTCATTATTCGTGCGCTGATTAACGATATGATAGCGTTGCCTCAGCGTAATAATATAAACATCAATTTAGAACACATTACAATGTTGGAAGCGGGAAATACTACAAGAAATAGTTCAAACGTTCGTCGGGGACAAACAGCTAGGAAGTCTGTCGTGATTCCACGACGTCAACATCGCGCTCTGGGCTTGCACACATTACCAAGAACTGCGGTTTCATACCACGTCGCAACGACAATACATCGTGTTTGGAAGCGTTACGTGCGTGAAGCGCTGGGTATAGAACCAGGCGATGTTCTACCCACGGTATATGAGAGAGGTCACGATCCCATTTGCCAAGCGTTGATGAAACTTGATCTGCATGGTGCTAAAATAAAAGTACAAGAATCGAAATGCGAAACCTTGGTGGGATTGATTGGTGTTGTGGTGTTGGAAACGAAAAATATATTCAAAATAGTAAGCACAGATGATCGTTTAAGATCAATACCGAAGCAAGACAGCGTTTTTTGCATTACCATTGGAAACATAGAAGTTGTCGCTTATGGTAAACAACTATTGACACGTAGCGCAGAGCGCAGCGTCAAAAAGATAAAGGCCATCCTTGATCTTTCTAGTGTCGACTAAGAAGCGTTTTTACTAAAAGTTATTAAACAATTGTCGAAAGGCGGTCAAATAAACTGATAGTACAAAATACAAAAAAATATATAAAGTAATGCTTAAATGAGATCATAATTTGACAATTGGCTATGTAGTCAATATTAGATTAGGTTACACTAATTTGTATACCTCTTTATAACATTTTTATGCAAAGTCTTGCTTAATATTCCTAACTTTTTTTTGCAATTAATGCAAATATTTACTATATTACTTTAGAATTAACTTTTTCACAAATATTACATATTATTAATTACATTACTAACCATGCTTATCTACTTTCAATAATAAAATCAAAACCGAACAAAAAAATGGGATTTTTGTAATTATTGTTCTTATAGGTTTTAAAAATACTCTGTAACTGATCAAACTGAGTTCGTTACCTTTTCATGCCTCTTTAATCCGTTGGTACAATCGCGAATACTGCGCGCTACCCTGGAAGCATCAAATACATACATATGTATGTTAACAGGTGGCACAGCGTGTTCGGCTTTCAAATTCGAGTCCTCATTACAATTCAAGAAATGAGTTGTGCCTTGCATAAATTATTTCATTGACCATTAGTGACGACGTGCCAGAAGTCAGATGCACCTACAACCGATGACTCGGGGAAATTAATGAGCGCGTGAAGATACGTATACCGCGCATGGGCCCGTACATATGTACATATATTTTAACATATAGCGTCTTCGATGTTTCCTTTTGTGCTACAGACTTCGTGATAAATTTAATATACATACATATGTATCTTGTAAGGGGTATAAACACAGCGAACAATCATAGTTTAAAAAATCTCGTAGGGAAAAGTCTTACTGCTGCAAAAAACTTTGAACAATTCAAATTGATGATAAGTGGACAATTTGTGAATTGGACGAGCGTTTCAAGCGTCTGTGGTTTCATTCTGAAAAGAGCGCTTAGAAACAGAACATATGTAGTAAACATTGAAAAAATTCTTAGAGCAAAGCAAAGTCACAAGAACGATACAATTATATAAGATCGCGTCGATAGCCCAAAAACAACAATTTGACAAAAATAATTGAATTCATAATGTCAAAATGAGCCATTTTCTTTTGCATTGTTTGGTTTTTATGATTCAAAAATAAATTTTTCAAAAATTTCAACTAATGAAAATGTGTTTTTTGACTGATTTAAATAAATATGATTATATATATTTTATATAATTTATGATATAAATTACGCAAAATCATCAAAATGTAAAAAGAAAACCATGAGAAAGACAAAAAAAACAACTATGGATACAATAACACGCACATGCTAGTGTATTTTCAGAAAATGTAGGTTCCTCTTAAACTTTGTAATCCCAATATTGATAGAAATACAGACCTTGACCAAATCAAGAATCGGCATAATCGTTTTCCAATTGCCTTCTAGTTCTGAATTTCAAAATCGGAGAAAGTACTGAGACGATCGAGAATATAATGAGAACCAGCACATCAGCACTCCTCTGCGAACAACGACGCTGCTTCTCCTACGAGTTGCTAGCAATAGAAATTGCAGTGTCTGAACGCTGCTTTACCATACATACAGAATGATAAAGAAAGAGATTACGAAATGCGCATGTTTGCTTTCAGTCAGCTGTTTTTTGCTTACGTCACGGTAGACTTATTATTCGCCCGCGAAATGTGAAACTATATATTTTTAAAATGCGTTGCGTAGTGTACGGTTGTAATAATAACAATGGCAAAAAAAGTGCTACGAAGTGGAGATTTTTTCATTTCCCTAAGGATAAGGCCGCAGTAAAACAATGGATTAATTTTTGTCGTCGGACGGACAAAATTAACGTTAAAAATGCGTGCATTTGTGAAATGCACTTCGCGCCAGAAGCCTTCGAAAGAAATTTGCAGTTTGAAATGGGTAATTATAGCATTTTGATTGCAATAATTTACTTTTATAACCAAACACTCTTGCAGGTTTAAGTTCGCGGAATCCAACGAAGTTGCTACCTAACGCTTTTCCCACGTTAACCATTGCTCCTGCAGAGGCTAATGAACGGCAGAAAAGGATGGAGTCTCGTTCCAAAAAAGAGATGTTGGCAGAAATCTTGAAGAATACCGCCCCTGTTGAAGTAATTCAAGAAGACGAAGTTGGAGAGGCACCTCAAACTGCAGAAGAGGAGGTTATCGATGAGAAAGACGAGAAAATACTGCACTTGGAAACAGAAATGTCAGTCCTAATTGATATTGATGAAGTATCTTTTACTTACATAAGTATGTGTATTTCTTATTCTTTTTAGACAAAGGCTGAATAGTGTTGTTAGTACATTGAATAAATGCAAAAACGAGCAGTTAGAAGAAATTAAACGCCTTAAGATTTCCATTAAAACCGCGGAATTCCATAGAAATAATTTGGAGCAAAAACTTAGCAGCATTTTCACCAACGGCCAGGTAAGTGCCCAAACTCTAAAAAGTATGTTGCAAAATACATATATGTACTAAAGTTTATTACACATACATATGTGCATAGATTGAAAAATTAAGAGACGGAAACAAACGACGCAATTGGAAAGAAGAAGACATAGCTATGTCGATCACGCTATATTCAACGAGCCCGAAAGCGTACAAACTCTTAAGAAGAAACAACTTTCCTCTACCAGGTGTGCGCACTCTGCAATGGTGGTCAAAGAAAATTGGAATAGCTCCAGGTGTCAAAATAAATAATGTCAAAATAGAAAATTAAATAATACAATGAAAATGCAATCAAATGAATATGTAGGTAAATGTTCACTTTAAAATATCACTTATGTATATTGATATCTTTTATTAAAATCACTTAATTTGATGTTAACATTTGATGAAATCAGCTGATTGGACGTTCGTCAACCGTGACGTAGATGCGCAGAACCTAGAAAATTTGAACTCATCTTTGCGCAATCTTTGTTTCTATCATTTTTGATCCTATACCATGTTTTCCTGGTTTCACTGGAATAAAAGTATTAACGAAAATATTAAATTCGTGAGTTACATAGTATTTATGTATGTATGTATATACCAAATTTAATACTGTTTTTAGACTTAAGAGAAATAAGACGATCCAAAATTTTAAAATATAATGAAGCTTTTAATTTACTTTCAAGTTTAGTGGACCACTGCAGTGTCTTCCAAGCGTAGATCACAGCAAAAGTGGGAAGCCTTCTTGTTCTGATATATATTTTCATATTTACAGATATTTCATATATACAGATAGTTAGTTGGCTTTGAGACCACTAAAGTCTCCAGGGATCTTGTCTAAGATAGTGAAGGAATGCCTTGATTTCTTGGTGGACCTGACATCCTACTGCACGATCAATCTGCAATGGGTTCTAAGACATAGTCATATCACTGGGAACTGTGAAGAAGATGAACTAGCCAAAACATACACCACCCTACAGTTGGACTCTGGAATATTTAATCGCCAAATATGTTATAAATATACAAGTATTATAGTTAAGTCACGGTGGAAACAATCCCTGACTTACTCAACAAGCAAGCAAGCGTGGCAGGAATGGAACATAGGCCGCACATGCCGACTATGTAAGTTTAAAAGGAATGATATAATAATTCTAGTAGGAGTGCTAACACGTTACAGTCAAATTGACAGACATGTCAGCATACTAGGAGACCTTTGTACATCTTCTATGTGACGATAACGTTCTAACGTTGGCTTCTCGATAACGTCTCGGAGGTTGCTCATTTAAAACTTTTTGTATTGATGAACTTTATCAGAAGTACAACTTTAGTCTCGGTGATATCACAAGGGGCCTCCTAAAGGCCTAGGAGCATCATAAGACAACTAATCTACCTAACCTAATTTAAGAGAATAACAATCAGAACGCTTTCATCAAGTTGTTCGCATTTTGGAGGAGCGTTACCAGGGCCTTTGGAATACAAATATGATGGCAGATTGCTGCTGCAGCATTCAAAACAAGACAACATGTCTGTATTTGACAGTATGTCCAAAATATAGCTAATTTGTGCGATATCTAAATGGAATTAAGGGGTAATTTTCCTGATGATGTGTCTAAACCAATTAAATATAATTATTTCCGTCATTCTGATCTAATACCGATTAGTTATCTATGCTGAAGTTGCATTCTAAAACGATTCGGTAGCTTTAAGTCAAGTTGAGTTGAACATAGCAAATGGGTTATTGTTGTTGTTGTAGCGGCAGAATTCTGCTTTGTTGACAGTCCTTGACCGGATAAAGAATCCGGGTCCGTTCCAATTACGTAGACCCGACTATCGTACGGAACGGAAAGCAAATGGGTCATAAAAATGGGTTCCACATTCTGCTAAATTTTATTTAAAATCAATTATTGTTATTTAAAACCTGTCTTTGGATCTAATTGATGAGACACTGAGAGTTACTAGTATGTGGAAGTTATGTTGGAATCTTTTAATTACTTCAATAGTAACTGCAACACTTCATATCCACATCAACATTTGGGTTCCACAAACTAAAACGCTCGTGCAATGTTAGTAATTTATAAAACTCATACATACAAGTATTATTCACGCACTAAAGATTAGTAGAAGCTATATTGGAATCCACACCGTCCCCTAAGTTATATTTTTTTTCAAGTTGTGCGACGTTAGCCTTATATCTAACGGTAGTGAATGCACTCTCGTGCTCCTTTTTTCGCTCCAATTGCTTAGCTTTAGCGTTTAACGGAATTTATAGGCATCCACATGATATTTTTCCACAAAAAAGTTTAACTGATTTTTTGTACCAGTGTATTTCAATCGTAAAGAAAAAACTGAAAAAATATTAAAAAATATATTTGGGTTTCCCGTTTATGTGGCAACACGTCTAATTTAATTTAAATCACCAATTTTATAATTCAAACTCAATAAAAACAACGGTTTGTTCATAATTCACAAATTTTGATATTTTGAGCGTTGCTACTAAAATTGTTGTTGTTGCACTCTATAAAAGCCCCCGTTACTGTTCAAGGCATCCGCTAAATGACAGTTATACTCACTTTTAATTCTAAAATAGCCGCAGCTGCTAGCTGCTAAATTAAAATTTTTTCAACAAAATCCAAATTTAGACTCACTCAATAGACAACGACCATAAAAGCATTGCACAAATTATTATTTATTATTGATTCACTTAATAGCACAATTAATAGACATATAGAATGGCAATGCAACGGCTACTAAGTTACTCTTGGTCAAGGTCGACCTGCAGAAATGGCGACGCAGAATTCCCATTTCGCCGCAAAAATTAACGGAGTGCCATTAAAAATATAACAGTAACAAAAACAAGCGCAATAGCAACATAGAACAACAACAACATGAAGAGTGCACGCCAAACGTTAAATTTAGAGCACTGCATTCCGACGACACAGCGCGAAAACAAGATCAGCAATAAATTAAAGCGAGCGCACAGCAAAAAAAAAAAAATTAAAAAAAAATGTAAAATTGCAAAAAAATTTTAGTAATTTTTGGAAACATTTTTAAGGAAAAAAAATTATGTAAAACAACTTTAAAAAAAAAAAATATTAAAAAAAAAAAATTTATAGTAAATTTGAAAACACAAAAATAGTTTCGAAAAAATGGAAAATTGGGGAAAATTTAATTTTGTTTTTTTGGAAAAAAAATTTGTTTGACAACAATAGTAACATTTATACACTCACTACTTGTATGGAGAAATCTGCAACACTCATTGCATGCAAACAAAATAAATACTCGTCGAATTTATTTTTTTGATAAATTTTTAATTACATTTAAAATTTTTTTATAAAAGTTAAAATTTTTTACGCCACACCGGTACGCCGTTACTACTCGGACCGTTGTTAGCGCTGTGTTGTTTTGAAATGTTTTGTGCTGCTGCGCGGCGTGCTAGATGGACTGGGTTTGCCCCAACGCTGCCGGCGACCCTGAACGCGGCGAAAGAGGCCAATAGCCGCTATCTAACTAGTTTGGTACACATTTTTAGCCAGCGATCAATCTACAAACGTTTTTGCCTACTTTTTGTATACATACATACATATGTGTTAGTGTGTGTGAAGCTGTTTAGGGCAGTGTAACGCTTCTTCTTCTTCGCTGGCTTTAACTTTTTGATTTCAATAAATTTGATTTTTTTTTGTAATTTTTTGTTGTGTTTTAGGTTTGTTTTGTTGTTATTTTTTGTTTTAATTTTTGCGCGCCGTCGCCAGTTGGGAATTTTGGCGTCACCCAGACGGCGGCTACTTTCACGAACTTGTTTGCCAAATCTCCTCCGAATTGAATTTTTAATCATTAAATGACGTAAATTTAAATGGGATTTATTTGTATTTTCTTTCTTAAATAACTTTTTTCTAGCCAAAGTAGCTGCCGTTTGAATTATACAGTTGGCTAATGGCTTTTGAGAATTTTTGGGTAAACAAAATACCAAAATCAGCGGGCAGCAGCGTCGAAAAAAAGTTAATAATAATGAAAAATAATAATAATAAATGGAAAAATACGTTTATCTCAATAAAAAGCCAAAACAATAGCTACTAGCAAATATGTAAACAATGCCAAAATTAGCATATGTTTTGAAAGCTCATTAATAGCCGGTTAAGAGCTGGAGCGTAGCGGCTGGTGAATATCGGTAAAGAAATGTAGACGTAATAGGGCAAAAAAGGCAAAAATAAAAATATAAAACAATTTTTACGTTTTATTGCAAAAATTTAAAATGAAATTAAAATAAATAAATACAGGAAATAATAATTATATTATATATAGAAAATAAAAATAGAAGTATTGAAAAAATCAAAAAAATTAAAGCCCGTGAAAAAATATGGAAAATTTGCAAACAAAAAAAGGCAAATATATAAAATATTATGAAAATTTTAGAAATGAAAAAATAAATATTAATTGAAATAAATAATAAATTACAGTTTGAATTTATGAAAAAATACTAATAAGGAGAACACATAGACGTCATCAAATTATTAAGCAAAAATTAAATAAAATTTAAGAGAATAAACAAAAAGTATTTAAAAATAAAATAAATTATTTAAAAATTTCAGAAAAAAAATTAATAAATAAAATTGAAAATAATAGAGAAGATAAAAAAAAATATATAAAATATATATTACCAAAAAATCTTCCGATAAAAATTTAAAATAAATAATTAAAAATTTCAGAAAAAAATATTAATAGAATTAAAAGTATGAAAATAATAGAGAAGATAAAAAAATATATAAAATATATATTGCAAAAAATTTAAAATAAATAAATACAAATAATATTTATATAAGATATTAAAAAATTAGAAAAAATTAATAAACAAAATGAAAGGGTTTTGGCAATTTTGTAAAAAAAAAATGAAGAAAACAAATAAAAACTTCACAGCATAAAAAAATTAAAACAGAAAGCCAAAATTAAAAAAAAATTTAAATTAACACTAAAAACTGAAAAGAAAATACATAAAATAATAAATAAAAAAGAAATTCTGCGGCTTTTAGCTTAAATATACATAAAATATGTTTATGTACAAAAACAACGAAATTAAAATAAATAACATAAGATATAATTCATGTAATATAATAATTATATACAAGACTAAAAGAAAAAACAAAATTAGTCAAGAACCAAAATAAAAAATAATAAAATATATTTGAAAAAAGTCACGAAAAGCTAAATAAAACCGCGTAAAGCTAACTAAAAATAATAATAATAACAAAATAGAAAAGATAAATTAATAAAATTTTTAATTTTCAGAACAAAATAAAAAAATATATAAAAAATAAGAAAATGGTGATAAAATGTTGCAAAAAATTAAATAAAAAATTAAAACTAACGAAATTAATTTATTATATGTATATACACTAGGGTGTGTCATTCTGAGTCAACCTTTTTTTCAACTGAAAAACAGGCTAAAAACTTTCGAAAATGTGAAAAAGAAAGTCACTCAAAAGATGAGCTCTTAATATTAATATTAAGAGGTGCCTATTTCAAATTTTCGGTTTTCAGTATAAATTACATGGAAAAAAATTATTTTTTTTGTGGTGGTTATTGTGCGGAGGTTATTATATATGCACGCGATGGCTGCCAGTAGGGGTGGTAAACTCGATTCCGATTCTACTGGAAAATCGAGTTTTCTCGTAAAATAATCGATTTTTAGTTTTTAGCCTGTTTTTCAGTTGAAAAAAAGGTTGCCTCAGTATGACACACCCTAATATACACATACGTATATCATACACTATGAAAACAATAAAAAAAAACAGTCAAACTAAATCAATTTAACAATAAATATTATATGTAAAATTACAATAATAAAAAAATGAACAAAAATTGTGAAAAACAAAAATTATTCATATTAGAAATGTATACAAATAATAATATAATAAAATAAAAACATGCACACAAACACAAAAATAAATGCAATATAATATTAAAATAGTTATGGAAAATAATAAAACACAATACATATGTACGTACATAGGTAAAAGCTATAAACAAAACAATTCTTCAAATAACAAACAAAATTTTGTTGTCAAAATTATCAAACACAAAACAAAATAAAAAATAAAATACCCGCGAAAATAAAAATCATAGCAAAATTTAAAAAAAAAATTTAAACAAAAATTCGCAACAAAATGAAATGAGATGAATGCGCCCAAATTTGGATATTCCTTGCGCGTCAGCAACCGTCACTTTGTTGGCATTAATGTTATTGTTGTTACTACAGTTAATGCGTTGGTTGATTGTCGTTTTATTGTTGTTGTTGTTGTTACTTTTACGTCAGGTGTTTGTTGTTATTGTTGCGCTAGCTCTAGTTTGTTAGTAGTTTGTCGTTGTATTTGTTTTTGTTGTTGCTTCAGTTGACTATTAGTTGATTGCTATTGTTGTTGTTAACATCTTTTTTGCAGTTGCTTCATTTGATTGTCTGCTAGTCCGTTTGTGATGCTGTTATTATTATTATTGTTGTTGTTGTGCGATATCGATCAAACCATCCCACCGTGGTGTCGTCTTTGGGAATTCCCAATTTGGTATTGGACAAAATTTGCATTAGCGGCGCCGGTTCATTTGGCTCAAGCAGCGGGTTTTTGACTTTTTGATTTCTTTCTTTTTTTTGCATTTGACTCGCTCGCTGTCTGTGACCGCGTTAGCGGCTCCAAGCTGGCGCGATGTTTAATTCAGACAAATTTCCAATTAATTATATTAGTTATGGTGGTTATGTGATTGTTGCTGTTGTGGTTTTTTTTGTTTTTAGTAATGGCTAAGTATGCTGTAGTTATATTATACATATAGTTGTTGTTGCTAGTTTAAATATTTCCTTTTATTTTTTAAAATATTTTAATATTTTTATATTATTTAAATTCTTAGTTCTTGCTTTTAATTTAATAAGCACATATTGATATAGTTTTGATTTCTGCAGCAATATTTATCTCAAACGTTTTTAAGGTTTTTTTCTCTCACACTCACTTTCTCATTTGTTTGCGCTGTTTTTCACAATTTATAAATATCAAATTTTCAAATGTTTCGGTGTTTTGTGATTTGTATAATCACATAAATTTGGTTTTGTCGTTGTGCTGAAATGTGGCTGATATATGTACCACAGCTTCAAAAATTACCGATTTCGGTTAGGTTTTCCATTGTATGGTGAGCGTTTAGAAAGTCGGGAATACCATTTCATCAATTTTATAATCACTCAAAAGTGTGACACGGCTATTATGACTGGCGTGGAAGCATACTAAAGTAAAAAAACAATAATAATAGCAAAACAACAATGAAAAAACCGAGTTAACCTAATTTGAAGGAATCAAAAATGAAATTGAAAGTATAAAATATGTTAAAAAATCCAAAACAAAAATTAAGATAGTAAAAATTTTAAAGAATAATTACTTACAAAAATTTTAATTATTTACTACTTTGAATTTTTAATTTTTACTTCGCGTGTTACCACTCCGAGGACACCGTTTTGACTCAATTGGGGATATAAAAGCTGAATCGAAGAATGCTCTGATGGCAATTACGACGGCGGGTTTTTCAAGTGCTATGATGACTGGAAAATTCGTTGGCATAAGTGTATTTCAGCGAGAGGGGATTACTTTGAAGGAGATGAAATGGACAATATTCACCTTTCAATTTGATACCAGTAATATAGAATAATTTAAGAAAAAATAAAAAAAAACAAAATAATTAGGAAAATTTAAAAAATATAGAATTTTGTTTGCAAGAACCACATGTTTGCTTAAATTATGCTCCTTAATATATAAATAAAATAAAAAAAGCAAAAAGCTTATGAAGTATTGAATAAAATAATTAGCACTAAATGAAAAATTGAAAAGTGAAAATAAAAAATATAACAAAAAGTAAATAGTAAAAAGCAAAACCAAAGTAAAAACGATGTTCATTATCTTTTTTGATATTAAAGGCATCGTTCACCATGAATTTGCTCCCTCTGGCGAAACCGTCAACGTCAAGTTTTACATGGAAGTCCTCAAGAGACTCAAACGAAGGGCCAATCGAGTCCGACAAGATTGGAAGTTGCACTAAGACAACGCCCAGGCTCACACCGCCTTTCTTGTAAACAGCTACCTTACCATGGCTGGCATTCCAACGCTTCTGCAATCGCCCTACAGCCTAGATGTGACCAGCCCGGACTTTTTTTGTTTCCTTGCCTGAAAAGGCTGATGAAATGCAAGCATTTTGAGGTGATCCAAGCAGCATGCAACTCGACTCTCAAGGCTATTCCGGAGCATGCCTTCCGTGACGCCTACAATGCTAGCAGCGCTGCATCGAACTTATTTTGCAAGTTTTAAAGAATTGTATGGATTGGTTCAATAAATTTTTTTAAATCGACTCAGTCCTATTACTTTCCGGACAAAATCTGTATAGGGGAGCAAAACTGAGTATAAATTTGTGCTTCGTGCGTTCATATCTGCATAAGTATAGAAGCAAATAAATTTCAAAAAGCTTTTTATCCATTTAGTTCATGTTCAATTCCGAATAAATAATATAAAAAAATATCGAAATCTAAGAAAAAAATATTATGTTGTCAAAAAAGTCTTGCGGTATTTTCGCTAGTTGGCGCTGAAAGCGCGTAGTTCTAGTTTTATTCGTCGCATCGGGTCTTGCTATACCTTTTTGGAAAGCTCATTTCACGCGCTAACACGTGTTTGATTGATTGTCGTTTCTTGTAAGTCGTTAGTGAGTTATAGCGTCGCAAACATGAAGCAAAATAAAGAGAAAATATGGCATATTTTACAGTACTACTACCATAAAGGCAAAAATGCATCTCAAGCCGCCAATAAAATTTGTGCAGTTTATGGACCCGATACAGTTTCCATTTCCACCGCACAACGATGGTTTTAACGTTTTCGTTCTGGTGTAGAGGTGGTCGAAGATGCGCCACGCTCCGGAAGGCTTGTCGTCGAAAATTGCGTTAAAATCGCTGAATTGGTCGAAAGAGACGGGCATAGTAGCAGCCGTAGCATCGGTCAAGAGCTGGGCATGAGTCATCAAAAATTCGTTTCAATTTCAATAAAAAAAATTCAATAAAATACCGCAAGACTTTTTTGACAACCCATTATATAAAACTGAACCAACTCAAACGTACTCAATTTTGCACCTTACAGAAACTTTTAGAAAATAGCTAATTTCTGGTATTAATCAATAACCCTTTATTACACAAAACACTTTGTACAAGGTTTGGTATACTTTCAACCAAATGCTGACCAAATAAATGCATTTGGAATGCTATGTCATTATCCCTGTATTCCTTGCCAAAACTCGTCCAGATTCGTTGGGGTTTATCGGTGTTATCTTAACCTTCATTTGACGATTGACCACAAATTCTCAATCGGATTGAGATCAGGGCTTTGGGCTGATCACTGCATCAATAAGTAGCTTAGTTCGGCAAGCCATTACTTCAAGATTTTGGGTGTTTGTTTTGGGTCGTCATCCTGTTGAAATATGACTTCTTCTTTACGCCAAGCACTCCTTTCCACAAAAATATATCTATATTTACATATATGTATATTACTCGTATTATAATAAAAAAAAAATAAAAATTATTATATAAAAAATTAAAAAACGGGATATGTTTCAAATAGTCAAAATAATTTATTATACATTGAATTAATATTTCACATTGTCTACATAATTTTAGCCAAGGCAAGTTTGTTGCTTAAGTCTTTAATTTCATTCGTTTAAAATAAAAGTATTTTTGCTTCATTTATGTTGCCAAATATACTATTTATGTTTGTATATATCTAAGAAATTAAAAAAAAAAACATAGTGAACAACTTAATAAATATATTGAAATAGTTATGAAAAAATTTAAAATACAAAGTTTTAAAAGTTCAGTTAATTAAAAAAATTAATAAAAAAATAAAAAAAATTAAAAAAAATAATAATAATATTGGGGTTTTTTGCAAGAGTATATTTAACTTCTTTCTGCATTATATGTACATTTTAATTTATTTTGCTCAAATCAATTTTTATCGTACCAAATTTGTAGCTTAGTCTACAGTTTATTGGCATAGAACGCATTTTTGTTTAATATACATACATACGTATGTTGCTCAATATAAATTCTAAAATAATTTATTCATACATATTATTCAAAACATAATTCTACTTAAAATTTTTTTAAATAAATATTTTTTTCTTACGCTACATCGTTTTTAATGATAAACTTTAATAAAAAAAATTCAAAACATGCTATATGAAGCACAGAACGCAATTTAGCAAGCCATAGCTGGCTTATGCTAATTGCCACACATTTTTGCTATGCTTAGTCTAATTAATCTTTCTCCACACTGTCGAAATAATGCGGGGCGTGTTTCTTTAAATGCGTGTCTTTTGAGAAGTGAAAGGTCGCTCATTAGAGAGTTCAGCTAAATTTGTTTACAAACAATTTGAGAAATACAAAAAATAAAAAGATTGTCTTGTTATCTTTGGGACTAAAAATTCATTGAATTTTTACGATGAAAATATAAATTTTATAATTTATGATCTTATGGTGATTTTGGCGTTTTTATAAAAAATATTATTTCATAATTTAACTCTTAGTTTTAAGTTCCAAACTTAATGCCGTAATTTATTGGAGACTGCTCATTAGAAAGTGGCCAGAGACTTTCCAAGGCCAGGGAAAAGCATTTAAAAATTTCCTAAAATATATCAAACTAACGGCGCTTTAATTAAGTCAATTGGCTATGTGTATGTATATAATTGATTCAAATCTCTGAAGGATTGCACCTTATATCTCTTCTTAACCAACTCGACTCAAATAATTTAATTGGCTTTCTGGGACAATTGGGACAGTATGTTAATTCACCATTAACTGGGTCAATTAAACGTTATTTAGTATATAAAGATGTTACACGCTGTTTAAATTTTCATTAAAATATAATTTCTTCTCATTTAGTAGTCAAATGCACTCAGTTTAACACAAACATTTATTAGTACTTACGAGTGTGTGGAGCGGAATGCGAATTTAGTACATTTCATTTGTGAAAAAAATTATAAAAAAGTACTTTTGGACTGAATTAATAATTTATTTTTCACACTTTTAATATTTAATAGGAAAATAATTTTTTTCCATAATATAAATGTTAATTGGTCAATTATGTAAAAGCATAATTGTATGGATTGAGATATAAGTATTGTTAATTAAATATTAACTGCGCATTTAGAAAGTCGAATGAATTATTAATTGTAAAGTACTAAGTGTTACTAAAATAATTAATAAATTCCATCATTTTACCATTGATTGTGACTAAATTTATTCAAAACTAAGTCACTGTTTTTATTGTAAATTTATAGCAAATTGCGCATAATTTTACAGAAGTTGATTAATTCAATTTATTATTATTTTAATAAAATTAAATAAATTACCAATTTGAACTATTGTCACTTAAATATTAATGAAACAATTAGGTAATTGACTCAATTGTTGTCAAGAAATAAATTGAATAATTTGCTAATATATTAATTGTCAACTAATTATCAATTAAATGCGTATTAAACAGTTAGCTAACTGCATCTTTTTATGTTAAATAGAGATTAGATTTATAGTCAACTCATTATATGTTAGACAATTAACGAGATACTCAATTATATGTTGCGATTAATGAGAAGCTAAATTACTAAATTTTATGAGACTAAGTTTACTAAGGTGTTAGTTTCCACTACTTACTAATTGTATTAAGAAATAAAGTTATTGTTATTGGTTTATCGGTTTATCGGTTAGTTTATTCTCTATTATTGTACTCTTTAAAACGTCGAAACTTTGTGGAAACTCAAAAGTTTCAAATGTGATAAATTTCAAGTGGCTACTTCCATAAAATTGTAGCAACAACAAATATAGCTTTGAACTTTAACCAAATAGCTGATGATATTCATTTTACTTACATACATAAAAATGGAGATAAACAACTCTGGTCATGAGTTTGGTGTATACTAAAATGCTAAGTAGCCAAAGAGTGACACTTACTTGTATTTGTAATATTTACATTTTGTAATATTTCTTTGACGGTGATGTTGTTTACCTCACATTTTTTGTTTTTTTTTATTATTTAGTTTTTGTGAATCTCTGCGTCAAAGGTTATGGACTTATGATTTCTGAGAGGTTTTGTTTAGGTATTTTATTTTACGTTTTTACTACGAATTTTTGTTTTGACCAAATTTTTTTTTTGTATTTGGTCGTTACTAATAGTTAAATGTACGTATGTATGTATATTCCAAAAACAAAAAAAAAAAACAAAATAACATATTTATTTATACAAATTGGCGCAAGGCACACTTTTGTTTGTAAACAAATATTTTGGCGCAAAACAACACCAAAAATAACTTTTTGTTACGCATCGCATAATTTTTCACACATACTAATGGCATTTACTACTGATTTTTCGAACTCGTTGAGTTTTTTGACTCTATTGAATCGATTAAACTAAATTTCATGAACTGCGTAGATTTTTTATAGCCATCTGCATTGCCAAAATGGTTAATGAATTATTTAAAACGCACAGCAATATCGTCACCAAAATATGTAGACAAGCAAATGGTTACGCATTTTTGAGGAATTTCACCGATTAACATTCAAGAAAGTGGGGTATTTGTATGACAAAAAAAAAAATAAAATTAAATTAAATGGCAATGATAAAATAAAGTTGCTAAGCCTTTTTCATTTATATTTTATATTTTGCATTTAATAATATATATATATATCTTTTTGAAATTTTGTTTATTTCAAATGTAAATTTATTAACTATTTTTTTTACGGTTTGATAACTTTTCAAATTTTGTATATTATAATGGGTTGTCAAAAAAGTCTTGCGGTATTTTTATTGAATTTTTTTTTATAGAAATTGAAATGAATTTTTGATGACTCATGCCCAGCAGCTACGGCTGCTACTATGCCGGTCTCTTTCGATCAATTCAGCGATTTTATCGCAATTTTCGACGACAGGCCTTCCGGAGCGTGGCGCATCTTCGACCACCTCTACACCAGAACGAAAACGTTGAAACCATCGTTGTGCGGTGGAAATGGAAACTGTATCGGGTCCATAAACTGCACAAATTTTATTGGCGGCTTGAGATGCATTTTTGCCTTTATCGTAGTAGTACTGTAAAATACGCCGTTTTTTCTCTTTATTTTGCTCCATGTTTGCGACGCTATAACTCACGAACGACTTAAAAGAAACGACAATCGACAATGAGATATGCGACGCCATCGACATAGTTTAGCGAATTAAAAGACAGCGGCAACGCTGGCTAGGTCATCTCGCCCAAATGGACGAGAACACTCCAGCTCTGAAAGTATTCGACGCATTACCCGCCGCGGGAAGCAGAAGAAGTAGCAGATCTCCACTTCGTCGGATAGACTAGGTGGAAAAGGACCTGGCTTCGCTTGGAATCTCCAATTGGCGCCACCTTGCGAAAAGAAGAAATGACTGGCGCACTGTTGTTAACGGTTTCTACGCCAGTAAAGAAGAAGAAGCAACATAATTTAATGTTATTACTCGTTTTATATTCGTTAATATACGAAGGAATTTATATTTTGCAGTCGCTCATTGCATAATTTTTTAATTTAATTATTTAAATTTTAACTATTTTATCTTGTCATTGATATTTTTCAAACATATTTTCTGTAATATTTAAATATTATGTTAAAACATGTAATCGTGAAAAATATAAAAAATTTTTCTGAAATAAAAAATATTCCACCAAATGAAGTTGTAAGCGTTTGATATCTTTTTATCTTATAAACATTTTTTTAACAATATTGATATAAAAAAATAAAAATATCTTTTTAAATTTTGAGAATTAATATTTTAATAAAATTAGTTTTTCTAGAAGAAAGATTTTTTTTATTTTTTTTTCGAGTAATTTTGAAATTGTTTTATTCAAAAAATAATATTTTGATTGTTAAAAATTATTTATTTTATTGAAGATTTATATTAAGTGTTATATGTATATTTTAAATTGTCTGAACATTTACTTTTCTTGTTTTTACTAAAATTTTTATTTAAATTTTTGTTTTAGAATCGTCAGTTAAATTTGTATTAAAATATGTTTAAATACTAAAAAACTCTATGTATAGACTAAATTAAAAAAATATTAAAATATTTTTGATATTAAAATAAATATAAAATATATAAATTATTAAAATTTTTATAATTTATATTTTAATAATTTATATATTTTATATTTATTTTTAATAATTTACATATTTTATATTTATTTTAATATCAAAAATATTTTAATATTTTTTTAATTTAGTCTATATTTTATTTCACTTTTTTAATTTTAAGTCATTATAATTCACAATATATTTTCAAGCAATCAAAAGAAAGAAGTATTCGATCGAAAATTATAGAAACCATATTATTTACCGCAGTAATTGCCATTCAATTTGCTGATTCATCTGCAATCTACTATGCAATGAAATTATGACTTTTGTGCAAACAATCAAAAATACAAATTTTTCGCCGAATCATTGGTTTTAGAGAATTTCTATTGCTTCAAATCGAACTTTGTCCTAAAAAGTATGAATTGAATTTATTAATAAATGTTGTTGTTGTACCAATAAGTGAATGTCTGTACCAATAAATGAAGGCTTGCAACTTTTTCGTGGAAATTAATTTTGCCTTTGGTAATGAAATAATTGTGAATCACGATGACTCGCTTTTATTTTAGGCCAAGCTATTGTGCAAAGCGTGTGTTGAAGATGTAAAGAAAAGATATGGAGTTGAATATAAATGATTGGAACTTATGTAATATTAGTAGGCTGGGGTGAAATAAATAAGGTTTTAAACTTCACATTTACCATATATTATATACATATATACTATTACATAAATATTAAAATTTTATTAGAATTAAACGTCTACTTGCCGGAGCTTGCTATGCTTCAATATACCCAAAATAGAAAAACGAGCCATTTTCAAGTTAAAATGTTGAAGGTAGAGTTAGAAGTTGGTATTTGATAAAAAGTAGGAAGAGAGAGCAAACGAAATACCGACTCAGAATAGTTTTAAAAATCAAGAAGAATTTCTATGAAAGTTTGAAGAGACCGTAGAGCTGACATTCATCTTAATTTATTGAACAAAAATATAAGGACAAGTGAAATGTTTTTAATATTTGTTCACCTGAGAGAGCCATAAAACGGACATTCATCCATATTTTCTAGGAAAGACTAGTTAAGGGGGTATTCTAGTCTAGAGGCTCGAATTTCGAGCTTTTTTTAACAATTAATAAAAAAGAATCACTAGATATTTTTAATATCTGTTTTTTTTTATCATTTGTTTAATAAACTTAGAAGAAAAATAATAAAGTAACAAAATAAATTTCAAAAAAAAAAAATTTTTTCATCGAGTTATGCGTCCTTGAAGAAAAGGGGGAAAAAAGAGGCCGTGTCCTCATTGCCATGATTTCTACCCTTGTCGTCAGCTGAAAAATAAAACAATGACAGATTCTTAATGAGTACGAATGTCGCTATGTCATGAAGCAGCAAAACTAAAAAAAGAAATTTTCATAAAATGGCGGCTTCTCAAAAAAAAAAGGTCGATTTTTTTAATTAATTTTTCAATTTTGTCGATTTTTTCTAAAATATTATAAATTTCAAATTTTTATTTTTTGTTGCTTCTAGTGATAGAGATATATTTAAAGAATATTCATGTCAAATTTCAAATAAATCGATTGATTAGAAAAATTCGATTTTTTCAAATTTCTAGACTAGAATACCCCCTTACTAGTGACAGAGATGCATATAGAAGACCAAGCATATAAGTTTCCTGGATTAGACTCAATTTTTTGTAAATGAATCCCTACTCACGCCCGCCCTTCGTACTGCCATACTGCACCCAACACTTCCTTCCCGGCCTTCAACGCGTGGCATGCGGCACTTGAGTATTCTTATCATTATTATTTTAATTTATCAGGTCTATTTATTAATTTTGAGGGTTCGTAGTAGAATTTAAAGTCCCAGATTAATATCATTTCAAGTCTTTATTTGCGATACGTAAGAACCCTTGCGTTCCAAGTATCCGAAACCCCAAATATTCAGGGTCTGCTCTTATAATTTTCACATCGACATCGACAAATTAAGTCACTAGCTAATTTAAATAAAAGCCACTTTTTAATTTATATTTTGTATTTTATTTAATTTTTATGTTTTGTTTTTAATTTGAATTCATTTCTTCCAAAACTTATCTAATAAATACTATATTAATACACATTTAATGCTAAAACTAAATGGGCAAGCCAAGAACGCTAACCCACAATTAATGAGTTGAGAGTTTTACTTTACAAATTTTAAATAATTAACTTACAATTATTTAAAAACATGCCAACACACGCACAAAAATATATAAAAGTAATTAGTTTAATAAAGAAAAAGGAAATTAATAAAATAAAATATACATGAAAATTGTAACAATTCAATTAAAAGAATTAGGAAAAAATTAGAAAAAAAAATTATTAAGGAAAACTTTGAGTGAAATCAGAAACCAAATAAAAATTACCAGAATAGGAAACAATAATTATAAAAATTAAAATAACTTATTAAAAAAAATTATAGAAAATTAATTACAATAATCAAACAAAAATTTCATTACAATAATTAGAAATTAAAATTTTAAATTATAAAAATTATAATCACAAAAATTAACGAAAATATTTTCTTACTAAAACTTTAGGCGAAAAACGAGTATTTACAATTTGTTTTTGTTTTTGATTTTGATTTTTTTTTTTCAATAAATAATCTTACACACTAATGAAGTTTTTAATGAGTGAGACAGTTGAGTAATAACAAAAAATTTAGAATAACATAATTAAAGCCAGAGTAGTAGCTCCTCAAAAGAGCTTTAACGCTGCAGGCACGCACACTTTGTAGACGATTCACACATTTAAAAATAGTATTTTGTAGTTTTAATAGTAGTTAAAGGTAGTAATGGTAAGTAAAAGCATAAAATCACGTTTTCGCGCCACACGCCTCCCTACTCACGCCCGCCCTTCGCACTGCCATACTGCACCCAACACTGCCCTCCCGGCCTTCAACGCGTGGCATGCGGCACTTGAGTATTCTTATCATTATTATTTTAATTTATTTATTGTTCCGCTCAGCGCAGCTTAATGGCCTCTACGCCGACACAATGAACTCCTTGCCGGTCTTGAAGTCCGTGCACTTGAATTGCGCACAGCACTTGGGGAACGCCCAATTGGGATCGCTGGGCAACTCTTCACAGCCGGGCATCTCCACGTACGGGCAGGTCTCAATATTGATCGTCTGTCTGTGTATGTCGCATGTCATGACGGCGCAAATGCCTTTCGGCTTGTACTCCTTGTTCGGCAGCATGGCACGACGGGTGATCTTATCGAAGCACTTGCCACGATGTGCTAAAAAGAGCAAAGAGAGAAAGCGGAAGTTAATAAATTGTTTTATTACTCATGCGATAAATATGCATATCGCGTATATAAATATGTATATATATGGAAATATATATGTAAAATATACATATATGCGTGTGTGTGTGTTGGCGCGTATTGATTGCATTGCGATTTATTATGCTTGCTGTATAGCTTTTGTTGCTGTTGCTGTCGGCTAAGCGCAGCTCAACGACGAGGAAGTAATTATAATATGAAAAGACAACAACAATGACAACAACTAAAAGCAGTGAAAACGCGTGTAACGCTTAATGTTTTTGCGTGCGAATTTTGCATGCCAAGCATCGGTTGTTGTTGTTGCACTGTATGCATTGGGTGCTGTTGCAATATAACTGCTTACAACTATGTGAATTTGTGCGTGTATATGCAAAATTGTATGCAATTGTCTGCATGTTTGTGTGTCTGAGCAGGAAGTGCTTCCTTTGCGGCTTGTGCGCGCTTTTGTAGTGTAAAACAAAAGACTTAAACAACGAACTTGCCAACTGAAGGTTGCCAGCAATTGCAATTTAATGCGAATCTATTTTTTTTTTATACATTTGCTTGAAGTGTGAATTATGCTATTTGGTAGTGTGAAAATGTAATTAATTTTTTAATGTTGCCACCACGAATGGATACTTTTGTGCAAAACATTTTTATGAAAAAATTATAAAATATCATAATTATAAAATTTTTCATTTAAAGCGCATTTTTAATTAATTGCATTGCTTCTAATAGTCTTAAAATTTTGCAATAATTGTTTTTGTTTTGTTTTCACATTTTTATTTATGAGTTCAGCAACCTCAGCTTTATTTACTGAAATGCCTAGTTTTTGTTTTAAATACTAAATTGTTTTTCTTAAGCTATTAAATTTAATTAATACGCTCCAATTAATGGCATCTATTATTTTTTTGCTTTAGTCTAACAAAAGACTTATGGCGCGAACTTTTTCAAACTACAGCTGATTTACAAAAGATTTAAGACATGAAAAAGCACAGATACATATTTACTTATAAACTTTTAAAACCATTAAATGTGAGTCTTTTGTTGTTAATTACATAGCCAGCAATTTGTATAGAAACATTCATGAATGTATGAACTCATTCGAATTCTGTACATACAACAAAAAAATTACTGATTACTCATTATAAGCAACAATGTCATTAAAATCGACACAAAATTCATTAAGCAAAAGTGTCGAAATAGATTGCTACGTCAGCGATATTGACAGCGCTATTAGAAAAAAATCAATTAATGAAATAGAAAATAAATTCAAGAAATGCAAAAAACGTGACACGACGTCTGCCGCATTTGGCGTGTGAGTTCAGTGCTATTTTGTATAATTTGCGCATGCGCAAAATGCTCAAGATTTGAAGTCAGTTATATAGATATGTATGTATTTTGCGATAAAAACTTTTGCTTCAAAGCATTTATTCCTATGTATTTACATATATGTATATATGTACATATATGCAAAATATGTGTATGTAAATATATAGGAAGAAATGCTTTGATGCAAAAATTTTTATCGCAAAATTAACACAAATATGGTAAAACAATTTCAGGAATCTAATTTTAGAACGATATAATAGGTGCTAAAAAAATTTTAGAAATCTAATTTTAGAAAAATATACATAAAATATGGATCAAGATAAATTAAAAATGTTTTTTAATAAATTAAAGAAATTATTAAATTTGAGAAAATTCGCTTCAAAAATAAAAAAAATAAACTTAAAAATTTTTAAAAATAAGTTTTTGAAAATTTGTAATTACTTTTTTGAACAATTGTAATTTTTAGTTAAATAAAAAACATATTAAACTAAAAAAAAAACAAAAAAAAAACTAAAAAACAATTAAAATTAAATATTTTAAAAATAAGTTTTGAAAATTTGTATTTACTTTTTTAAACAAATGCAATTGTAAAAAAAAACAAAAAAAAAACTAAAAAACAATTAAAATTAAATATTTTAAAAATAAGTTTTTAAAATTTGTATTTACTTTTTTAAACAATTGTTATTTTTTAAATAAAAAACATATTAAACTAAAAAAGTTGAAAAAAAAATTTTATAAAATTGGTTAAAAAGATAAAAAAAAATTAATTTTATAAAATATATGAAAAATTTGAAAAAAGAAATTTTATAATATTTTTTAATTAATATTAGTTTTCATAAATTTTTGTCAAAATTGTTGTTTTTTTCATTCTCATGCAAAATTGTTTTAATTGAAACAAAAAAAAATTTTTGTAACAGTTATTTTTAATATTGAATAAAGCATTGTTTTTACTATTTTTATTATTTTATCAAAATTGTATTAAATAAGTTCAAAAAATAATTGCAAATCAAAACAAGAAAAGTAATCCACAATTCCTTGTGCCATAAAAGCAGCGATCAAAATATGTTACCGCATTTGTAAAGAAGCAAAACATACAAAACCAGCAGAAAACAGGCCTTGCCAAACGACCTTCAGCTTCCAGGCGTCGCGTTGTCGCCATAAAAGTATTTACTTAGTTTATTGTAGCTAGTTGGCATGCTTGAATTCAGCCGAAAGCAGCATAAATTAGCGAAAAACAAAAACAAACATAATTAACAAAATACACAGTGACACTAAAAAGCCAACAACAAAAACAAAAAAGTACAGATGCGTGCGCTGCTGCTGCGTCTTAAAAAACCATTAATACTAATGAATGATTAACAAAAGCGTAATATTTAGAAAATTGGTTAATAAGTTTCAACAAAAAAATAAAAAAAAAACAAATTATGTGTATTTTGCATATGTAAGCGCGTAAAAGCTGAGCCGCATTCTACATGTATGCCAGTGGAATTCTTCGGCAACCGCTTTTTTGGTGTTTTTGTGTATTGTTTTTACCCGCCGGTGTAGTTTTACCGGTTCTTGTTTACGCGCTTATCGTTTATCACTCGTACGCTGAGCGCTTTGACGTCAGCGCCGCCAATTACTATAGCGACAAGGGTCTGGAACTAATATTTGCATGTGAGTGTGTGTATTGTCAAAATCAAGAAGCAGAGTTGAAACTGTTTTTATTTTACTTTTGTGCTTTTTTACTTTTTTTGTTTTTGTATATTTTAAACTTTTTTCATTGTATTTTGGACGGCGTTCACTGACGTCAAATGCAAATTTTTTGGTTTAACCAAAAAGCCAAATAGCTTTACATACATATGTACATACGCATATTGCTCAGAGCAATGAATCAGTGCTCAAAACAGCTTTGTGGCGGGAATTTTTCGATTTCAGTTCCGTTCCATTTGAAATGAGGTCGCGCTCTGGGTTTTTCTAACTGCATTTCAAGCAAGGCGCTTTAGAATATTTCTCTGAACATTTGCTCACAGTCACGTTGTTTATTTAATTTTGTGCGATTTTTTTAAATTTTTTTTGTTGATTAGCAAACAGCAAAAAACCGGTACATTTTTCGAGTCTTGCAAAATTTACGTTTTGTTTTAAATCGCGTAAACGTAATTAATTGGCGCTTTAAAAATGCTGCTTAAAAGAACGAAAAAATATGATTGGAAAAAAATGAAAGTCAAGGATGCGCGTAGAGCTTGTTGTGCCGGCAAAATGTGCGCATGCGTTTGGAATATTAAGAAAAAGTAGTTTTTAGTGTGAACTTATATATAAAATTGTTGAGTGTGTCAAGGAAAACAGCTTAAGATGTGGGAAAAAGTTGTGGATGAAAAAGAATTCAGCAAATTTGTGTATCGTTATGTTAATTAAAGTTGGCTTGAACTTTTTTTATGTTTAAAACAAATTTAAAAGAAACTCTATCACTAAAATATATAAAAATATTTTTACTTGTTTCGAACTTAATGACTTAAAACAAATTTAAAAGAAACTATATCACTAAAATATATAAAAATATTTTTTTTACTTGTTTTGAACTTAATGACTATAGCTTGTTAATAAAAAATTGTTGTTTAACATTTTTAAGTTTTTAAATTCCTTTGTAACAATTTTTGCTAAATTTTAGAGTAAATGTTTTTAGTTATTTTTTAATTATATTTCTCTTAATACAACTTTTGTTAATCGTGTTACGATTTAGAAATATTTTTTATTTATAAACGATAAATTCCATTGTTTCAATTTCTAAATGACAAAGAATAAAAGACAAAGAATGAATGAAAAAGACTTTTATACTAAAGACTTAAGCAACGAACCTGCCTACACTTATGCCAAAAATCGTTAAAAAGCACATAAACGCAATTTAACCATACAAACAAGGCAGTTAAGGTTATTAAATACAAAAATAAAAGACAAACTAACAAGCATATCAAATAGTTTTTTTTAATATATTTGTGGACTTTGAACAATTTTTATATACTTTTATTTACTGTATTTAAAATTCTCATTAATATTTTAATGTTTAGAGTCTTTCAGAACAAATTTAGCCTTAAAATCATACAATTTTTGATAAACAACTAAAATTTAACCTTAATACGCAATCATTTAATGCTTCACAACAAAAAGTGGCTAAGTCAATATTCATTTTTTTGCAGCTAAATTCACAAATATGTAAATAACGCACAATCACACATTTTTACAATTTTTCATAACAATTTATAGTTTTTTTTTGTTTTAATTGTCTGATGCTTTATTCTAAAAAGTGACTAAATCACTATTATTTTTTTTAGTTTTTCAACAAAATACGCAAATACATAAGTAAATGAAAACTATTAAGCGTACATATAAGATACGTTGCATTAGTTTTTATAAAAAATTAAATTTATTTCAGCACTTTGAGGCAAAAAATGGCAAAACTAATATAATTTTTTTGCAACAAAATTCACAACAGTATTTAAAACCATATTGCACGCACACATATACAGATTTACAATATTTTCTTCTATTTTTTCCAGTTTCTGAAACAAAGTTTTACTCACCAGGATGGAAGGCAGCGGGTTGTGTGAATACGGCAGCATTTGTACTGCTTATGCAGCTGACAGCAATAACTGCCGCGACGAAGATTAAACACACTTTTAGTGAGCACATTTTTTTGTGATTGTTGTAAAAATATTTTATTATTTTTGATAGAAAATGCTGTTTTCTCACTCGATTTAACAAAGTTTTTTATACTTTTGCAATTCAAAAGCTTTTTTTCAGCAAGAAAGTAATTTTTCTAAACACACAATTTTATTTATTTTTCTGCTTTGCTTTAAATTTGCTTTAGCTTTCTGCTAACTTGGACTTTATAGTTCTGATTGTTGATCTGTTTACGTTGAGATCGAGTTTTCAACTGAAATTCACATCGAGCTGACGCTCATATTTAAACCAAATGCCAGCACTCTCTGCTGCTGATGTCTGCGCTTACTCAGTTGTTGTTATTATTGTTGTTTAGCATTTTATTTTGTTTATTAACGCGCACCGGCGAAGCGATCCCCATATACATGTTAGTATTTTGCACGTAAGTAAACACGTTGAGACGCTCGAGCGACTAAGCGAGTGTACAGCGGGGAAGAAGCTGGAAAAAATGGAGGAAGAAATTAAAAAAAAAAAAAAAAATTATAAAAAAATATGAGCAAAAAAACTAATCAGCGCAATTCGTGACGTGCTCTTGTTGATGAGCTGGATAAACAAAATTTCAGCAGAGCAGCTGAACAAAAAAAAGTTAAGAAATAAGAAAAAAGCATACCAGAGGTGAACAACAAGCAAAAAGAAATGTAAAAGTTCGAACTAAATTTAATATGCCTTCGTTAGAGATAAGAACATATGTATATGTATTATATAAGTAAAATACAGAGTTACGAATATCAGCCTGCAGTTTTCTAACATAATTACATAAAAATATATTGTATTGTATTGTATATATACATATATGTCTTCATCATTACTTGAAAAAATTGGTTACGGAATTCTTAGGTCTTGGAGTGACTCAGAGTACTTTTGCGGTCAGTCTTTCAACCTCAAATCAACATATTCTGTTGTTTTTGGACGTTAGTAACAATGTTTAGAGAAGCCTGCCAGACACCAAGAAGCAATTTACGTAAATATTTACTAATATTTGTTTTAGCATTACGAAACTTATCACCCATTCAGAAGTGAAAGAACTGAATATATATGAATATATAATCTCTTGGAGCGAATTATCAGTTCTGAATTACATTGAGCAGCAAGCAAATCGACTACAACCATACTTTAGACTTTGGACGTTGGCAACGTCAGGCCATACAAATCGATGAGGACTCGCTAAAAGCACCTGGAACTTTGTTAAAAGTTTGTTATGCATAAAGTTTATATTCCAGATTTGACACCAAGTATTCCTGTCTATTTTGAGTTATTTGGCTGGTGAAAAATTCATTTCAGAACAAGGTCGACAGGATTTCTATGGAAGGGTCATTATAAAATTACTTACAAAAGGGCTACGAACGAAGCGGTGCATATTTCACCAAAATTGAATCGCTGAATGGGCCAATAATTCAATTTAATACAAAAACAAATACAATATTCTTCGGAAAATTTTTTTAGTGGTATGTTTGTATGGCAGCTATTTGCTATAGTGACTCAATCTGAATAATTTTTTCGGAGATTGCTTTGTTGCCTTAAATTATAACCCTTGCCAAATTTCTTGAGCATATCTCGACAAGTGCAAAAGCTTTCCATACAAGCACTTTATTCCGCCGTTCACTTTGCATGGCAGCGATAAGTTGTAGTGGTCCAATATCGGCCGTTCCGATAAATGAGCAGCTTCTTGGTGAGATATAATACTATATTTTGATGAATTAAATACCCTTTCGTTTTTTACTTTGAAGACGATAAAATAAATATTGATGAATAATGAAATATTTAGCCTTTTGTTTACAATTTCCGGGTAATTTTTTGTCACAGTCTATACAAGGAATTAAACCCTGCTGTTAGTAGGTTGTTATGGAGTTATAAATATTCACTAATTTGCCTGTTGGAGGCAAATCTTGAGCAGATACACGTATCCCCAAATGTCAAACCTTGAAACACCGTTGAAAGCTGAGTTCGGTATTCTGAAAAACTTTGTGGAATATGTGTATCTGAGTCACAGGTATTGCTTGGCATTGAGCATGCCGTTTAGTAGTTAAGATATTTTGCCGCGAACAAAAATAATTCTAACAGAGTATGCTCGAGAAAAGGTGACTTGAAGCTAAATATGGCGAATAACATAAGCAACGGCATGCTTTTTGCTGCATTTAAATGACAAGCAAATCTTTTGAGACAACTACGCGTGTTTATCGTTACTATCGGCGAACATTATAATCGAATATCAAGAAAATTATATGCTGAGTTGCTAAGCAGTGGACTATTATTTCTTTATTTTTCTGTTGAAGATGCTGGCAAGTTTATCACGGTCCACTTATATATGCCGCCATGCGTTATGTTCTTCTAGATTCTACCAGGGCCTAAGCATTGTTATTTAAATTGCCGTTAAAAGTTAGTGGTTGGTATTGCAGCAAAAAAAAATTAGTTTTACTGGAAATTTTTATTGCGATATTTGTATATCAGCTTAAACACATTGTTGGCAAGTTTTTTACGAGCTCATAATCCTCACTGAGCATCATCCTTAAGCTTAAAAATATAATTTATGCTTTGATTCTGAAGTTAGATTGCTGTTGGCTTCACTTGTAGAATAAAACAGTTACAGCGAAACAAATTTGACATTTTTCTCCAGCAGTTAATTTGCATGTTTATCAATATTGCTTCTCAAAAATGTTAATTTCCAAACTTACCCACACCGCAGGCCATTCAGAGACACTGTAATTTATCGCAGTCGGCATAAAATCCAAAAATTAAAATTTTTTTTCAAACATTTTTTCATTGCATAAATTTATGTGTGGAATGTACGTGAATTTTCTGAACTAACTCTCAAGAACCGGTTAACTGTTTTCTTGTCTTTCGGTTGTTCATATTCCTTTCTACAAAACTATTTGCCATCACCACATAATAGAGATGACTATGAATTGGCAGATATCTTTTGCGTGTTTCAGCAGAGAAGGTTCGGTTAATTATATATATGGCCGCTGAAGATTTTTTACTTTAACATTTCATTAAAATTTGTTGTTTTAGAAAAAAAAAATTTTTTGTGAGCCTCACAAAACCTCATTTTAATTATATATCATGATCAAAATATGATTTTTGCACATCTCCCATAATTTCACTCATTACACTCTCTTGAAGCATTGTTGACATGGAACTTCGTCATTCTTAGCCAAACACGAGGTATCACATCGCGTTGAAATCACTTTTGAAATTGACTTAACAAGGCGATTGTTGCGATTATACAGCATTTTGCCGTTTGCTGCGTCCATCCGCCTTGTGTGGGCGTGTGTGCACGTACAAGGCAGCGCCAGGCCCGCCGACAGCGGAATGACTCCACACACCACCAACGACAGCGCTTACCCACGAGCGCGCACAGGCGTTCACACGCGCTTCACTAACAAAAGCTGCCTATAAATGGCCATGTCGGAGCGGCCCACTCAATTACGAAGCCGAAATCTTCCATTATAATCAAGTCAGTTTGTTAAACGCCGACATTAGAGCGATTAATACGCATTTAATTTGCAATGCAGTCGGTTTTAATTGAATATTACAAACGAAGCTGTCACTTTTTGTGACGTGTGATAATAGTGATGTTGGCTAGCCGATAATTGAGATAGGTGTGGACTGAATTGCAGCGTGTAAAAATAGCTTTATTGCATGGCAAAAATGGTTTACAAAAAAAAAAAAATACCGGTAGATGTGTGTATATTTCTTGTTGATTGTTGATTATATATGAATGTATGATTTTAACAATATTTTACGAAATTTTTGTGCATAAGCTCTTCATAATAGCATTTTTTATACTCAGCACATCTTGCTATAGAGTATTATAGTTTTGTTTACCTCACGGGTTTTTGTATCACCCAAAACTAATCGAGATAGAAAGTATAAGATTTTATACATATACTTATATACATGTATTCTAAAGGCGATGATTTTGCCACTCTTTCACTGAAAACAACTTTTTGCTTGAAAACATAGCGGGTTCTCTCTTTTTTATTATCTCTGCTAATGATATAGCGGATATCTTTCAAAGCATATATAAAGGGTTCCCAATTTCTTTAAAGAAAAAGCATAGAAACTTCAAATTTTAAATTTAATGTTTATTATCATTCGAAAGAATGTTCCTTGGCATTTATTTTATGAAGTTTATCGCTTTCTAAAGTTGGCCGTGGCTACATCTCAGATGGTTCATCCGTAGAGTCTAATTTTCGATGACTCGTTCGAGCATTGATGTTTTGCTACAAGGCCTGAATCGAAGCCGGATTGTCCACATAGACTTTAGACTTTATATAACCCCACAGGAAAAAGTCTAACGGTGTGATATCACACAATCTCGGTGGTCAATCGATTGACACAAAACTAGAAATTATATGCTCAGCGAAATGTTCTCTGAATAAATCCATTGATTGATGCGGTGTATGGGAAGTGGCGCCGTGTTGTTTAAAACAAATGTTGCTCACGATTACGAGTTTCAATTTCGGGCGTCAAGTAGTCGGTTATCGATAACGGTCGCCATTGACGGTTACGTTCTCACCGGCTTCATTTTTGAAGAAATACAAACCACACCAAACTGTTTTTTACTGTATGAAATGGTAGCTCTTGAATCTCCTCAGGTTGCTCTTCGTCCCGAATTCCGCAATTTAGTTTGTTTACCGGATTTGTAAACTTTGTTCAAGCGTAAGGCTTTTCGTGATAAAATGCCAAACAATACTGAACAAAAACATGACAGCTTGACACGAATCACGCGTGATCTCTCAAAAATAAGCCCGTTAAAACCGTTGAAACCTCACACATAAATAAAACAACTTAATAGCTTAACTTAACTTGTGTGTCGAATTTCAATTGATAGAAAGGATGAGTATACTACTCATACTCATGCTCACTATGTTGTATACATTTATCCTTTTTATAAATTTAGTTTTATAAATTTTAGCAGAAAGATTCCTCTATTTTTTAAAGAAATCCTAAAAATTTTATTGCTGGCGCCATCTACTGAAACAAATTGTACAATTAATTCTTGAACATTTATGACCTAAAGCGGATATATTAATTTTGTTAAAACCCAGATGAACATGTTCGAAACTCTATAAAACGAACTGCGTTAATATAGCCATGTCTATCCGTACGTCTGTATATAGGAGAACTAGTCGATCATGAAACTGCTCTTTTATCAAACCGCCGCTATCTATAGCATATGGCTGACATACAAACTGATCAATCAAAGTTAATTCCTGGCTTCAAAAACATTTTACTTTGACTAGGTATCTTCACGAAATTTCGCCTAGATTATTGCTCTGTCAAATTGTTCAGATCAGACAACTATGGCATTTAAACTGACTGAAGATCTTTTTATATTATATGCTTTATGTGAAAGGTATTATATTTAACTTCGGTGCAATCGAAATAACCGTTTTTTCTTGTTTTTGTTATTTATTTATGAAATGTAAATAAAAATTATGTAAGCTATTAATACGATAACACCCCATACATTGCTGGGTCAATAAGCACTTGAAATTTCTAAAATTCTTCATGTCTTCCTGAAATAAACGATGACTCAATGTAATTTGCATCAAGATGACAAAGCGCTAATATACATATAGTATATGCCGATGTGGACAAATGAATAAGCATCAGTATAAAGTATATTTATAAGTATATATAAAGTATTTAGTATCGTTATATGTAAAGCGACTGAAAGGGAGAGTGTACATAAAATCAATTATCTAAGCACCTTTGCGATTTATGAATTTATTGAAGAAAATAAAATGCTGGTAATCAATATACAAACCCACACATATAAGTGTGTATTAGGGAGGTCAAAAGAACATAATTTTTTTCTCCGATTTGTAAAGGATTTTTTTATAATTGAGTTAAATTCTTCAAAAAAAAGCAAATTAACAACAAAGTAATCAAACCTCAACTTTTAATATCATTTAAACGGTTCTTCTTCTTTATTGGCGTAGACACCGCTTACGCCATTATAGCCGAGTTAACAACAGCGCGCCAGTCGTTTCTTCTTTTCGCTTCGTGGCGTGGTCCTTTCAACGGAGTGGAGGTCTTCCTCTTCCTCTGCTTCCCCCGGTGGGTACTACGTCGAATACTTTCAGAGCTGGAGTATGTTCGTCCATTCGGGCAACATGACCTAGTCAGCGTAACCGCTGTCTTTTAATTCGCTGAACTATCTCAATGTCGGCGTATATCTCATACAGCTTATCGTTCCATCGAAAACGATATTCGGCGTGGCCAACGCGAAAAGGACCATAAATCTTTCGCAGAACTTTTCTATCGAAAACTCGCAACGTCGACTCCTCAGTTGTTGTCATCGTCCAAGCCTCTGCACCATATAGCAGGAGGGGAATTATGAGTGACTTGTAGAGTTTGGTTTTTGTTAGTCGAGGGAGGACTTTATTTTTCAATTGCCTACTCAGTCCGAAGTAGCACTTGTTGGCAAGAGTTATTCTGCTTTGGATTTCCAGGCTGACATTGTTGGTGGTCTTTATGCTGGTTCCAAGATAGGCGAAATTATCAACGACTTCAAAGTTAGGACTGTCAACAGTGACGTGGGTGCCAAGTCGCGAGTGCGACGATTGTTTGTTTGATGACAGGAGATATTTCGTCTTGCCCTCGTTCACTGCCAAACCCATTTGCTTTGCTTTCTTGTTCAGTCTGGAGAAAGTCGAACTAAATGCGCGGGTGTTGAGGCCGATGATGTCAATATCATCGGCATACGCCAGCAGCTGTACTTTCTTATAAAACATTGTACCTGCTCGATTAAGTTCTGCAGCTCGAAATATTTTCTTCAGCAGTACATTGAAGAAGTCGCATGATAGGTAGTCGCCTTGTCTGAAACCTTGTTTGGTATCGAACGGCTCGGAGAGCTCCTTCCCGATCCTGACGGCGCTTTTGATGTTGCTCAACGTCAGTCTACACAGTCGTATTAGTTTTGCGAGGATACCAAATTCAGACGCGGCATAAAGGGAGCTCCTTTTCGTCGAAAGCAGCTTTGAAATAACGAAGAGGTGGTGTGTGTCTATTCTTCTTTCACGGCTCTTTTCCAAAATTTGGCGCATGGTGAATATCTGGTCGGTTGTTAATTTGCATTTCAGATCTAAAGCCACACTGAAAAGGTCCAATCAGTTTGCTGACGGTGTACTTTAATCTTTCACACAATACGCTCGATAGAACCTTGGCGCGATTGTGGGATTTCCCTTTTTGTGGATTGGGCAAAGCATACTTAAATTCCAATCGATGGGTATGCTTTCGTCCGACAATATTTTACAAAGAAGCTGATGCATGCTCCTATTAGTTCTTCGCCACCGTGTTTGAATAGTTCGGCCGGCAATCCATCAGTTCCCGTCGCTTTGTTGTTCTTCAGGCGGGTAATTGCTATTCTAACTTCTTCATGGTCGGGGAATGGAACGTCTGCTCCATCGTCATCGATTGGGGAATTGGGTTCGCCTTCTCCTGACGTTGTGCTTTCACTGCCATTCAGCAGGCTGGAGAAGTGTTCCCTCCATAATTTTAGTATGCTCTGGGCAACGGTTACTAGTTCACCTTTAGGGGTATTATTAGTATGCTCCGGTGTTGAAACCTTCAGTTAGTCGCCGCATCTTTACGTAGAATTTTCGAACATTATCCCTGTTGGCCAGCTTGTCAAGCTCTTCATACTCACGCATTTCGGCCTCTTTCTCTTTTGTTGTCTTCAAATGCGTTTCGCTTTCCTTTTCAACTCTCGGTATCTAACCCATCCCGCACGTGTTGTGGTCGATCGTAACGTTGCGAGGTAAGCAGTCTGTTTTCTCTCCGCTGCGACACGGCACTCCTCGTCGTTCTTTTGCATTTTCCGAAAACCAATGGTTTCGGTTGCAGCTGTATGTAAGGAGTTTGAAATGCCGTCCCACAGTTCTCTTATACCGAGTTTTTGACGAGTGCTCTCAGAGAGCAGGAATGCAAATCGATTAGAAAATCGTTTGGCTGTCTGTTGTGATTGCAGCATCTCGACGTCGAACCTTCCTTGTGTTTGTTGACATGCGTTTTTTGCTGCACAGAGGCGGGTGTGAATCTTGGCGTACGCACGTCTAGAACACTGGAGACGTGCCTTCCGTCTATCACAACATGATCGATCTGGTTAGGGGATTTTCGATCCGGAGGCAGCCAGGTAGCTTGATGTATTTTCTTGTGCTGGAATCTAGTACTACAGATAAACATATTTCAGGCCCCGGCGAAGTCGATCAGCCTCAGCCCATCTGGGGATTTTTTGTGTTTTTACCCACCCTAATGTGCATGCATGATTTTAAGTCAATATGCATACTAATATACTTGAAACCACGTGCAGTTCGTTGACTTACGAAAAAAAAGATAAACAAATAAAAATTTGTTGATCCAATATGCTGATGAATGACAGGAATGTGAAAAGTAAAGAATATATTGACTTTTCACACACGTGCACATACTTATATAAGTCAAAGTCGCGTGTTCTTTTAGATGTAAATTAATTCCATCCCTCTAGGAAAGATCAAAAGCGCTGTAATGCGAGCTGTCAAAATAAAACTGACTCTTAATAGGAAATTTGATATCTAATTAACACTTATTGTATGAAGTAAAAGTTTATACTAGGGCAATCTTTAGGAATCGTGCGAATTTGTTCTCAAAACTAGCGTTCTGTCAAATCTTCTTCAACGATTGCTGCTTAAACTGTTACGCGAATAAATTAAATTGACACATTTGGAATTGAGAGACTCAAGAGCTGTCATTTCATCCAGAGAAAAACAATGCTTTGATCTGGTTTGTGGGCCGGTGGTATCATCGGTCCATATTTCTTCAAAAATATACCGGTGAAAACTTTACCGTCAATGGTAACCGCTATCGGGCCATGATAACCGACTTATTAATGCCTGAAATTGAAGCTCGTGATCTCGGCGACTTTTGATTTCAACATCAATCAATGGATTTATTGAGAGTTCTCTTCTGTGAGCAGATAATTTGACTTTTTCCTGTCGGAATATGTAAAGTCTATGCTGACAAGCCCGCTTTGATTCAGGCCTTAGGGCAAATCATCACGCGCCTTATTCGCCATTTGCCAGTCGAAATGCATTATGGACCATCTGAGACGTAGCCTCGGCCAACATTTGAAAGAGATAATTTTTAAAAAATAAATGCCAAATTTTCATTTCTGGATCAGCCCATATTTACTAATACATATAAACATGTACACTTATTTGCATCGTATTATTATTATTGGCATTTGTTTTTTCTTCACTACTCTTATAAGCCCCTTTAGTTCTCCGATCGAGTTGTTTGATTTTTTTTGTTTTGTAAATTTTCTTGCTGATTAATTTTCAAATCTAATGCGCTATTTAACCTCTGCGGTCACCATAAATTTCAAGATTACAACGAACTAATCAGTATTCAATAACATTTTGGCGCCAGTTAAACATTAATTCTGTGTGCCAGACACATTTGTGACTTTTTTGCATTTGTATTTAAATTTTTTGCTTACATTATCAATACTATTCTATATTTTTCCAAAAATGTATAAAAAGTTATAATTTATTAATTATGTTACTTGGAAACCTCAGCTGCTTACGAGTGACGTCGGAAAAATACACTTCTTTACAAAATAAGTTCCTCAATTGAGATTATGATAAAAATATTTAATTGACATTCAAAATTCGATATCTTTATATTGTTGAAGTAAAAAAATCGAAGGAAGAGCAGTGTTTGAGACCATCTTCATTTACTTTTTTTTGCGGGTGACAACCTTAGGTGCCACTTGCAGGTCACAGGTCCGCGCTCTTTGGAACCAAGTCACGCTTTTTGCTGTGTAGCAAAATTGCTGCAAATTTCTGGATAATACCCAGCTTGCTACACTCTCCAGCGTGTAGCGCCAACCAGGTTTTCCACGGTGTTCAGCATCGTCTTCTCTCGCGGCGTTGTAACATGTCGGCTCTTCGGCTTTGCCCATTCTGTGGAGGTACTCTTTGAAGTAGCCCTGAACGGATAACAGCTGAGTTGTGTAAAAGTCGACTTCCTCGAATTTACGGCTTGTCCACAAGTTTAGGTCTTTTATTAGTCTGACCGTCCATCTGCCGCGGCTCTCGTTCTCCCATTTTCGTTGCCATGTTATTATTGTATTTTAACTCACACACCTTTTTCCTTTCGTATGCCAGAAGGTTAACTGGGATATTACCACTTATAACTAATTCAATAAATATATTAACACTATTCGGTAGGCTGATGCAACTCTGAGGGCTGCAGTGCGGTGCACTCTGACCACTACCTTACGCCGGGTTACCTTTTTAAGCACATCTACCCAGATCTTAGCTCCGTATTGGATGCTGATTTTCGTCGACATTAGGAGCTCTTTCTTTCCTTGGCTGATTTTCGCTGCCTTTCCTGCGAGTTTTGTACCCAGAAGGTTAGTCTGGGGTCTAGTCTTACGCCTAGGTAGTTTACTGTTTTTTGTGTTCTAAGAATAAGAGTTTTAGTATGGCGTCGTAGCTGATATTCCACCAGTTTGAGCCTAGAATGAATTCTTGCGCTGCTCCTGACGTGACCGCTATCTGTGCTGATCCCGCTCTAGTTTGGTACAGCAGTTTTCTATTACTAACTCCACACCACAGCTCTGAGGTAGTCGGGGGTTTTAAAGCTTTTTTTGGGGGGCCATCGATCAAATCTACTTACATAGCGCTGTTGAAGGCGTTTCGACATCTAAAGTCGCCAGCAACACTATTCAATTGCATTTATGCCATCTGCACTGTGTGACGTCTACACTTTCAATGATGTATTTTATAGAACCTAGAGTTGATCTGCAGGGTCTGACACCGTGGAGTCTAGGTAGAGTTCTCCAGCTTCGTTGATAGGCGTTTCGAGACTGGGTTTAAGTAGCCTTTCATAGAGCTTTCCCGCTGTGTCAAGCATACATTGTGGACGGTATGCTGATTCTGCCTTACTGATTAGCACCGGCTGTTTCTTTTTTCAGGGTTCAGGGCATATTCCGGCTTCGGGTCAGGCGTCGTACATATTCAATAGTAATGGCGGTCGCTTTACAGCGATTTTTTCAGCATTTCTGCTGGGATTTTGTCGGGGTCGGGTTATCAACCCAAGCTTTATGATTGCTTATAACTTAAAATAAGGTGGGTTGACTTTCGACCAATCTAAAGATGGTTGTAAAATGATTACTTTTCGGTAATTGGAAACAATTTTAACGGCAATTTTTCCCGGCATTGTTATACTTCAACTATTAATTATGTTGTCAGGCTTTCACATAATCTCTATGCAACATTTTTTATTATGTTACAGAGTGTATAAAATAGTTTACCAGACACACGGATCCAAAAATACACACATACTTATGTTTGTAAGCGTGCATATAAATAAATTAATTGTAGCTGTTTGCACAGCAGCAAGCAAATCAGTGCCATCAATAAAGTTCACACATTTTGATTTAACTATCTTAGCAAGCTTGGCTAATAACTTTTAAGCTAATATGAACACAAACTCACGCTTACATATAAACTCATCACTAACTTTTATAATGCTAAAACTGAAGCTTAATATGGCGTGTTGAAAAACCAGTTTCTTTGTAAAAAAAAATTCTACGAAAAAATTTAATGTTTTTTTGCAAAAAAAATTTATGTGTCTGTATGTCAAAATCCATGTGTGTTTGTGTTAAAGAGCAGAAATAAGTTAAAAACTAAATGTAGCGAAATTTATGTGTCTTATGGATTTTTTGACATTTGCTACGAATTTATGACGGCCAGTATGACGCGGCAACGCGACGCCAGCTAGTTGCCATACAAAATATAAATAAATTCCTGCATAAATTTAATTGATTTGGAAGCAGAAGATGTAGAAGAACAAGAAACGCAAAGACAAATCTTTCACTAGAATTCTTTTTGTCTTACCTTCTCTAATCACCAATAACTGTTACATACATTCACTACCAGGAAGTTTAGCTGAATTAATTAAAAGAAAGAGAATAAAACAGCAAAAACTATTTGTTATACAAATTGAATAAATTTTATGCAAAAATGGGATAAATCTGGTTTGACAGAAATAATGTTACCTTAGTTTAACGTAGTTTTGAGCTATGTTCCTTAAGGTACGAATTAATCAAGTAAGAATTATTGTAAAGGTTGAAAAAGTGTTTTAGAAGTGTAAGGCAGAGAGCATTAAATGAGATTTTTCTCATGAGAGTTTTGAACCACTTTTACTAATGGAACTAGAGGAACTTAAAAACTCATATAAGTATATCATTTCTACTTATGGCCTTGAATAAGGAGGACTTGTACCGATACCTGATATTTTGCGAAATAAAGTTTATTATAGTCAAAAAAGTGAACGGAACGCAATAACGCCTTTTGAGCCATTTTTTTTTTGTTTTTCTTGTTCCAGAGAATAAAATATCTCTGCCGAATTAAAAGCTATAAGTCGATGAAGCCTATAACACGAAGATCTCTGAACTAAAAACCTTAGAACTCTATACGGAACAAAAAGAGAAGATAAATGCTTCGCATGTTTCAAAGGCGAAAATATGTCCAGCTTCAGTAGTAAAAACACTACTGACAATTATAAAGGGTGAACCATTTTGAGGTTCCCTACTTTTTTAAAGAAAAAATACACCGAAGTTTTCTCTCAATAAATCCATTGATTGGTGCGATGTGTGAGAAGTGGCCGGTCTTGTTGAAAACAAATGTCGCTGAGATCATGACCTACAACTTCAGGCTTTAAATAGTCTGTTAACATTACACGATGACGGTCACCATTGCATGTACCGCTTCTACCGTCATCATTTTTGAAGAAATATGCACCGATGATGCCACCAGCCTACAAACTATACTAAACATTTGTTTTTTTTGAATTATATGGCAGCTCTAGAATCTCTTCAGGTAGCTCTTCATCCCAAATGCTGCAATTTTGTTTGCTTACATAACCATTGAGCCAGAAATAGGCCTTAGCGCTGAACAAAATTTCGCTCGCAAACGTTTGGATCTTACATTAGTCCGAGTTGCTTCGAACGGCCAAATCGACTCTTCACGGTCTTCGTACGCTCTCAGCTACGACTGCTATATTTTCTTCACTACCTGCTGGACGTGATCTATTCGGTCGATTATTTTCCAATAAAGAATGCTGGGCCTCAAGTTGGTGTTGCGAATAGTACGCTCAGTAGGCCGATGTTGTTGATCTTAAGCTGAGCGAAGCGCGCGAAATACATTATTTACGAGAACGTGAATTTCAGTAATTAAGTTGATTTGTAAACATTGTACAGGCGTAAGTCTTTCCATGATGAAGTGCAAAAGAATAATGAACAAAAAAACATGACAGCTTGACACGACTCACACGTGATCTGGCAAAACAAGACTATTAAAAAAGTACCTCTACTTGGATCACCTACCATAACACAGATATCGATTCACAGTCAAACTTCGACCCCTCTGATCACATCTTATCATCAAATTTAGTGTATCTTCCTACCGATATTATCAGATATCAAGGTCCATCAAGCTGATTGAACGGGATTTAGGGGGTATTTTAGTCTAGAAATGCTATTTAACGGCATTTTTTAAAGTCCAATAAAAAAAAACTAAGAACATTTTTACCATCCAATTTTTTATCAGATATTTATTGATATTTTCAGAATACAAAAAAAAATAAAAAAAAAGAAAAAATTTGAAAATAAAGGTGCGCCCTTCCTGGCACGATTCCACCACGATTTGGGTGATCTGAAAAAAAGAAAAAACATTTTAATCAGCACAAATGCCGCTATCGTGCAGTTGACTAGGATAAATAAAAAAAAAAAACATTTTCAGTAAATGGTGACTCTTTGAATTTTTTGCCCGTTTTTTGGCAAAGAGCAAAATTTTTTAAAAGCAGTAAAAATCAAAATTTTTTAATCATCCTAGTTCCAACCATACAGAGTTGTATAAAGAAGGTCCACACCAAATTTCAAGTTAATCGGTTCATTAGAACTTGAGAAAGCATATCAGAAGTGTTGAAAATAGTAGTTTCGAGAAAAACGCGATTACAGATTTGAGTTTAACTGCAGGCAGTTGCACTCTGCGTCACTAAAATAGCTATAAGTCGGTAAATAATAGAAATTTTAAAAATTCCTGTGGGGAATATATTCTTAAAGGTCCAGTCTTTAAGAATATGCAAAAAAAAAATCGATTTTTTCAAAATCCTAGACTAGAATACCCCCTCAAGAAGTAACTAGAATGGTTGACTGGTATATTGCCACTATTTTTACGACCCCGTTAATATTTATTTTGAAAATACTCTCAATACCGTGCAATTGGTTATTAGGCTGTTTTGTATGCATTCTGAATTTTTTATTTCTTAAATTTGATATTAAATACATATGTATGTTGATCTAATCTTCTGTAATTTCACTCTCTAAGCTTTTGGAAAGTGTTCTGCTCCTAGCTCACCTTCTCATCCTCTTTGTTTGCCTACGCCAATCTGTGCCATTAGGTACATACATATATTTTCTAATTTGAAAAGTATAACATTATTAATCCATTAACACTTCGAAAATAGGAACATACTTATATTTGAATAAAAAATTAGAATAATACTATATTTCTGGCTTTTAATATATCTGCAATGCAAAGGAATTTCCGAATTCTTTTTGTGGGATTTTTAGCACTTTGTAGAAAAAGGTGTTTAAGCAGACATTGTGTTTCAAAATGAAACTCAGCGTTAAGTAATTTTATGAAAAGAATATACAACTTAGAGCTTCGTCCACAAATTAAATGCATATTTTCAGTTAATTTAAGCGACTGCGCAGAGTGAAATGCATTTTTTGCTAAGAATGAGAGTATTTATTTTGCAATATCTTGTTTAATAATTTTTTAAAGCTATTTGGCCAGAAATTCCTGGCTAATGTACAAAAGCCATAAATATGTTTTTTTTCCTTTCACGAAAACAAATACAAATTTGTTGAGTTACGCGAGGAATTTCGGCGAAGTAGTTGAAATACCTGTATATTGTTTGCAATTGAAGAAATGCCTCGAGGGTACAACTCTTTGCCTATGTATTACAATTCGCAGAATTGCCATCATTTATTCAAATAGGTATTGTTTGGGCATGAATTGGCAACTTTTGCTATGCTCAACACTTGGTTTGTAATTACGAGGGATACTAGAGTATCTATGATTAAAGGTTTATTATTCGATTTCTTAGAAGTTTTACAAATATCGCCCCTTTTTTACACGAAGTATATAAACCAGTGGTTTTATTTTTTACTCAACTAACAAATATTTGTATCACATAAGCTAATGGAGATAGATATGGAGTTATATATAATAGGTTGTCAAAAAAGTCTTGCGGTATTTTTATTGAATTTTTTTTTATTGAAAATGAAATGAATTTTTGATGATTCATGCCCAGCTCTTGACCGATGCTACGGCTGCTACTATGCCGGTCTCTTTCGACCAATTCAGCGATTTTATCGCAATTTTCGGCGACAGGCCTTCCGCAGCGTGGCGCATCTTCGACCACCTCTACACCAGAACGAAAACGTTGAAACCATCGTTGTGCGGTGGAAAAGAAAACTGTATCGGGTCCATAAACTGCACAAATTTTATTGGCGGCTTGAGATGCATTTTTGCCTTTATCGTAGTATTCCTGTAAAATATGCCGCATTTTCTCTTTATTTTGCTCCATGTTTGCGACGCTATAACTCACGAACGACTTAAAAGAAACGACAATCAATCAAACACGTGTTAGCGTTAGTTAGTGAAATGAGCTTTCCAAAAAGGTATAGCATGACCCGATGCGACTAATAAACTAGAACTACGCGCTTTCAGCGCCAACTAGCGAAAATACCGCAAGACTTTTTTGACAACCTAATATAAATGATCAGTATAACTAGACGAGTTGAAATCCGGGTTGCTGTCTGTCTGTTCACATAACTCGCGACTCGACTCACCGATTTCGACTAAACTTAGTACTTAGCATTCTTTTCATATTCCTATGCTACAGTGCGAAAATAGGCGAAATCGGTTCACAACCACGCCTACCTCCCTTATACTTAAAACAATTTTAAATTCCATTTTATTCTTTCACTTTTCAGTACACAAATCAAGAAGTAATTAATATAATCGGATAAAATTTTGCAGTAATAATTCTTTTAAAGTACGCCACCTTATGACAAGAATTATTCAAATCCTTAGATTCCGTTCCTCTGTTTGACGTTTTGCATCTTAAGGTATTTCCCTGGCTTTGATTCTTGCAAGTTAGTATAAAATATTCTGTTGCACCCGAACTTAGCCCTTCCTTACTCGTTTTTCTTTAAATTCCACACTAGTTATGTGTGATTAATTCAACATATTCAATATTGTTAGCGTTACTAAACTCAAACTTGAACCAAGACTTATCAAACAGGCCTAATACAATAATTTTTTATGAACTTATATTGAAGAGTATGATTTTTTTATTTGGACTTTGTAACTAAATATTTTATGGTAAGCCTTGGGCAGTTATTTTTATCATGCCTCGGTGATTTCCACACGAAAAACTCTTAAGGAGAATTTTTGTGTGCTTTGGCTTAGTAAGTTTAATACTTTTAATATGTAGCATTGTAAACACTTTTCTTTCTACAAATAACAAGTAAGGAAGGGCTAAGTTCGAGTGCAAACGAACCAGGTCTCAGCCCTGTCTTGTTTGGAACCAGATGCTGTCAAGATCAACTTCTTGCAATTGCGGACGTAAAAAGTTGTTTATCACCGATCTACAGTAACGGCGTCACTAGTTTCATTTCGAAAGAAGTTGATTCAACCGGACCAAAAGCCACACCAAACTGTTAAATTAGGTGAATGTAATGTTTGTTCATGAATAATTTGTTGATTTTCTTCGCACCAGAATCGACAGTTTTGTTTATTTACCGCACCACTCAGATGAAAGTGAGCTTCATACGGTGGTCCAATGGCTTTAGTTCTTGAGTGAGAACGGAAGCAAGCCCAAATCATTTCTTAAAATCTGACGGGTTGTGGTTTAAGACAGTCCCAATTCTTGAGAACTTCTTGGAATCGCCAAATAGCGGTATTCATTACTATTTCATTACTTCGAGCGGTTTTTTGTTATTGGCACTTGAATATTTTGTAAAGAGAATGTCGAAATTTTCAACAATTCAACGAGAATTATTGTGCGATTATTACGACATAGTTTTTACTCAAGTTACAGCTTGCACGGATGGACAGACAGACAGTCACCCGGATTTCAACTTTTCTCGTCAACTTGATCATTTATGTATACATAACTCTATATCTATCTCGATTAGTGTTAAGTGATACATACAACCATTAGGTGTATAAAACTATTGTACTCTGTAGCAACATGTTGCGAGAGTACACAAAACTAATTGAATAAAATTAAAAAAAAAAACAAGTCAACACACTTAAGTTCGACATTTTACACAGCTTATTCATGCAAAAAATATTTTCGTAAAACTGACTCAAAAAACAACAAACACACACAACTATACATTACTCACGGAATATTCACAAAAAGGAATTTTGTTTAATTTTCATGCCCTTAAAACAAGTTGTAATCGGATACTCCATGCGAACACACGCCCCTCACAACTGGCTACGTGAACGCTGAACGCCGGACAGTTCAGCATGGCATGCCATAAATGCTTTTAACCTATTTTTAGCACCTCCACACTGCTACTAGCTAGGCACAATTGAATTGGTAGCAAATCATGGAGCGGACAAGATTGGCAGCAGACACAAATTGGCAGTGCAAATTAAATCAGACGCCATTGTGTCGCCTTACCGTTAAGCAGAACGTGGTGAAACTGAAAAAAGTCCAAAAGTTGTTTTTTTTGCGCTCGTATGTAATGTAGATGTGCGATAATTTCAGAGTTTTGCAGCAAATAATGCAATTGAAGACGAGCGATTACTGGACGAGAAGGCTTGCAATAATAAAAAATACAAGCAACAAAAAGCAAGAATTCCAAGCATTTCGCAGATTAATTTATATGCTTTTGTTGATGTAATTTTACTGTTGCATTTCAGCAGCTTGTTTTTATTTTTTTATTTATTATGTTTTTATACTCTCGCAACAAAGTTGCTGAGGAGAGTATAATAGTACATAACGGTTGTTTGTAAGTCCTAAAACTAAAAGAGTCAGATATAGGGTTATACATATATACCAAAGTGATCAGGGTGACGAGTAGAGTTGAAATCCGGATGTCTGTCTGTCCGTCCGTCCGTGCAAGCTGTAACTTGAGTAAAAATTGAGATATTATGATGAAACTTGGTACACGTATTCCTTGGCTCCATAAGAAGGTTAAGTTCGAAGATGGGCAAAATCGGCCCACTGCCACGCCCACAAAATGGCGGAAACTGAAAACCTATTAAGTGTCATAACTAAGCCATAAATAAAGATATTAAAGTGAAATTTGGCACAAAGGATTGCATTTGGGAGGGGCATATTTGGACGCAATTGTTTTGGAAAAGTGGGCGTGGCCCCGCCCCTTACCAAGTTTTTTGTACATATCTCGGAAACTAGTATAGCTATGTCAACCAAACTCTACAGAGCCGTTTCCATCAGGCATTTCCATATACAGTTCAAAAATGGAAGAAATCGGATAATAACCACGCCCACCTCCCATACAAAGGTTATGTTGAAAATCACTAAAAGTGCGTTAACCGACTAACAAAAAACGTCAGAAACACTAAATCTTACGAAAGAAATGGCAGAAGGAAGCTGCACCCAGGCTTTTTTTAAAAATTGAAAATGGGCGTGGCGTCGCCCACTGATGAACCAAAACCCATATCACAAGAACTACTAGACCGATTTCAATGAAATTCGGTATATAATGTTTTCTTACACCCTGATGACATGTACGAAATATGGGTGAAATCGGTTAACAACCACGCCTTCTTCCAATATAACACTATTTTGAATTCCATCTGATGCCTTCTCTGTATAATATATGCATTAGGAACCAATGATGATAGCGGAGTAAAACTTTACGCAAATACGGTATTTGAAAAATATACATATAAATGACGGATAATGAAATCTCGATTATCACTTTATCATGCGAGAGTTTAAAATGTTCGGTGACACCCGAACTTAGGACTTCCTTACTTGTTCTTTATCTAACAAACCTCGAATATGTACATACAGTTGAACTACCATAACTCGAGCAACAGAAGTCGTATTTCAAACAAATTTCCTTCCATAACTCGAAGTCTCTCTAAGTTGAAGCGTTTTTTGTGATTTGAGTTAGGAAAGTTCAGCTGTATATATAAGTGCTTGGAATCCGATCATCTGATTGACGTCTTTTACCTTAGGGTATTTCCCTGGTTTTGATTAATGTAAGTTGCAAAAGCATCAAATGTGTGGTTGCACCCGAAATTAGCGCTTCATTTCTGGGTTTTTTACGGTTGTCAATACTTTACTGCATAAATGGTGGAAGTTTTAAATTTTGCGTTAATTTTGGGACATCCTTTAGAAATGTAATTTTAGTGAACGTAAAGTGTTTATAAGATGTGGGCATTTTTGCTCAATCTGTTATAGTAGCTTGTTCTTTAAGGTGTAAATTGCTTTAGGACAGAAAATTTTGAGCAGCAACAATGCGCGATAAGTCGAAGTTAATTCATGGGGGGTTTCGACCCCCAAAACCAAATAGGAGAATGACGATTAGGTGCGAATAAAAAATTTGCGAAAAAATTAAATTAGAAAAAATATCAGTGATTCTTCTTCCTCTTCTTCTTCTTTACTGGCGTTGACACGCCTTACGCGATTATAGTCGAGTTAACAACAGTTTCCAGTTTCCAGTTGTTTCTTCTTTTCGCATGGTGGCGCTAATTAAAGATTCCAAGCGAAGCCAGGTCCTTCTCCACCTAGTCTTTCCAACGGAGTGGAGGTCTTCCTCTTCCTCTGCTTCCCCCGGCGTGTATTACGTCGAATACATTCAGACCTGGACTGTTTTCGTCCATACGTACGTAAGTCTCTGCTTCTGGATTCGCTGAACTATGTCAGTGTCGTCGTATATCTTATACAGCAGCTCATCGTTACATCGAATACGATATTCGCCGTGGCCAATGCGCAAAGGACCATAAATCTTTCGCAGAACCTTTCTCTCGAAAAGTTGTCATCGTCCATGCCTCTACATCATATTGCATCAATAATGAGTGACCTACAGAGTTTGGTTTTTGCTCGTCGAGAGAGGACTTTACTTCTCAATTGCCTACTCAGTCCGAAGTAGCACCTGTTGGCGAGAGATATTCTGCGTTGTATTTCTATAGCTGGCATTGTTGTTGCTGTTAATGTTGGTTCCAAGGAACCCTCTACAAGAAGAAATTTTAGTTTCGCAACTGGATTTAACGAAGGTCTCTAATCAGTATAACTTGAAAAACGATTTAATGAAAAGCCAAAGTATTAAATTGCCATTGAAATTACCAAAACTCCGTTAAAGTATATTCTACTTGATACACAGTAACAGTTAAGTCAAAATCCGTCTTTACTTGCAGCTCGTCATATCGTGTGCACATAGTTATCGAATATAATTATATTATATAACTCTAATCTTTAATAAAATATATAAAGTTAGGCAAAATCTGTTTTCATCGCTCGCCGGCAAATATCTGAAATAAAGTTTGACGGGTTTCTCCACAATCACATACATTTTAAGAGAATTTGCATAAACATTTTTTAGTCTTACGAAAAATAATCATATGGCACAACAATGCTGAGGATTTACGCAACAACGTGGCAACAACAGTTGTAAATCACATTTTGTTCTTGCTAAAGAGCACCACCACAACTTCCACCACTCGAGGCTTATGAAGCAGACAGGACCACCAGTGGCAGAATTGCTCCACCAAAGCCAAAGTTGTCAACAACAAAAAGTTTGCAACTAACAAATATGTGTGCTTTGGAAATTTTTATGGAAATCACAGTGCTCCGTCCGACGAATGCCTGTAGTGCATTTCACCTGTCCTTTTCTACGCTCATTAAAATTTTGAATTTACAACAATGTGTTGTTGTACGTTCTGACCGTTAGTTTTGTTATTGCATTGTTTCATTTCTAAAAGCATTATATTTTAGCAAAACTTTTTGTCGTTTACCAAAAAACAAAAGTACAAAACCTTAAACCTTTTTCTATATATATACATATGTATGTATATAATGAACCTACATATATGTTATACACACGTATCTATATATTTAATATATAATATAATAAATGTAAATTGGCATAAATTTTTGTATGTATGTGTAAAGTGTGTTTGTAGCTGTTAAAATCTACGTTGGGAGGGGCATTAACTCCCTCCATTGCTTAAAAGGTGCCACACACACAATTATAAATTGTAACACATACACATACACATGCATGTGATGTCATAAATCAGCAAAGCGCGTAGAATTAATTAATTGTAAATTCTGCTGCGTCGCTACATTTTGGTATCATATCATGCATCCATTGTTATTGCACTTGCGGCATGCAACAGGAAGTTCATCAAAAACATCTAAACAATAATAAATGCAACAACCAAACATGCAACACGCGCAGCGGCAACATCTTTATTCCTCATTATTTTTTTATTTGTTGATAACGATCGCAGGCCACTAAATCAAAAATGTTAAACTAATATAAACATGCATGTATGTAGCGCAAGCTTTGAACGGTATATGGGCGGGCGGGGTGTAGATCAAAAGCAGATTGGCAGAGATGGCGGCGGCAACAGGCCATTGCAAATGTCATCGCGTGCCAAAAGGCGATTTTCCCGCGCACATCATATGCACACGACACATCATCTATGTATATGCCCAACACACACGTGTACGTATGTATATATTTCTGACTTGTGTAATTCCCACACAAATTGAGCTTTAAAAATCTCCAGTTGGGTCTTATGACCATGGCGTCCAGAAACAGCTCTTTCCAGTTGAGAATCGTTAATTTTATATTTTAAACAGGGGTCCTGAAGAAAAATTGCACGCATCATTTTCCTCAGAAGCTGCGCATTTGACCACTTCTTCTATTTCTTAATGGCGCAGAGACACAGCTTACGGCGGTTATAGCCCAACTAACAACAGCCTGCCAGTCGTTTCTTCTTTTCACATTTTGCGCCAATTGAGATCTCCAAGTGCAGCCAGGCCCTTTTCCACCTGATCTCTCTCCAATGGCGTAGTGAATGTTTTCCTCTTATTCTGCTTACCCCGCCGGATTCTGCGTCGAATACTCTCAGAGTTGGAGGTTTTCGTCCATTCGGACGATATGACTCTAGCCAGCGTAGGCGCTTATCTCTTATTTCGCTGAACTATGTCAATTTGATCCTGTGATCTGGCAGCCATCGCCCACCGAATGCGAGCCTCGCCGTGGGCAATGCGCAAAGGATCACAAATCTTTCGCAGAACTTTTCTCTCGAAAACTCACAACGTCGACTCATCAGTTGTTGTTATCGCATATACTTCTGCACCATATAGCAGGACGGGAATAATGAGTGACTTTAGAGTTTGGTCTTTGTTCGTCGAGTGAGGACTTTATTTCTCAATTGTCTACTCAGTCCAAAGGAGCACCTGTTGGCAAAATAGCATCAAGATAGCAAAATTTCGAGGCTGACGTTGTTAATACTGGTTCCAAGAAAGACGAAATTATCTACGACTTCGATGTTATAACTTTCAACAGTGACATGGGACAGTATTTGGTCATACTTTCATTCACTACCAGACCCATTTGCTTCGCTTCCTTAGCCATTCAGGAGAAAGCAGAACTAATATCACGGGTGTTGAGGCCATCTGCATACGCCAGCAGCTGTGTACCCTTATGGAAGATTGTAGCTTTTCCTCTGTAGCTCGAATTATTTTCCCCAGCGATAGATTGTAGAGGTCACACGATAGAAAGTCGTCTTGTCTGAAATCTTGATTGTTGTCGAACCGCTCGGAAAGGTCCTTCCCGACCCTGACGGAGCTTTTGGTATTGCACAACGTCAGTTGACACAGCCGTATTAGTTTTGCGGGGATACCAAATTCAGACATCAGTTGTCGTCTTTGAAATCGATGCTGTGTCGATTATCTTTTTCACCATATTCGACGAAGACCTGGCACCATGGTGAATAACTGGTGCGTCGATTATTCAGTTCTTACCGACGGTCCGTTAGTTTGACGGTGGTTTTAACCTTTTTCGCACAGTCCGCTTGATATAACTCAGGAGGCTTATGTTGATTTTTACACTTATATTCAATTGTCACTGACCATAAGGTCCAATCAGTTTGTTGATGCATGCTTTATCACCATCGGGCTTAATCTTCTCCTGGTCAGGCTTTCACTCCTATCAACGGAGGCTGATCCCATGGTACACTTACGTATATTCCAATCGTCGGGCATGCTCGTTCGACATCTGCAAAGAATCATGCATGCTCCTTAACAGTTCTGGGTATTTGACTAGCGCAGCCGGCTATCCATCGGCTTTGTTGTTCTTCAGACTGATAAATGATATTCGAACTTCTTCAGGGTCAAGTAATGGAACGTCCGCTCCATCATCATCTATTGGGGAATCGGGTTTACCATCGACTGATGTTATGCTTTCACTGCTATTCAACAGGCTGGAGAATTGTTCCCTTCATAATTTCTTGAACCTTTTTTTAGTCGTCACTTACTTTTCACAAATTTTGCGTAACTTATTGTTCAAGACAACGCTATAATATTTTGTTTATTAGATCTCTACAGCATATTCATGGCTATAAAACAAACTGATCGAAGTAAGGAAAACATGGTACAGCGATAACACGGTTGGAAGTTTCGCAAGAATCAATCGTGGCTGTTGCATCGTCAATTCAGGCAAATCCAAGAGTTTCGACTTGCAACTTATCATCGTAACTTGGAGTAAGCAGACGGTCAGGAAGAATCAAATCAAATGTAAAAATAATCCATGAGACGGAATTTCACCAAGAACGAGTCATTGTGTGGTGCGCAGTGTCATCAAAGTGAATTGTCGAGCCATACTTGTTAAAAGAAAATGGTGTAACGTAGCTGTCAATGGGTATCGTTATTTAAAGATGTTGAATGAAACCGGTCATTGCGGAGCTCCAACGGAAATTTGGACTGGACTTCTTTTATTGGGTTATGCTATGTCAAGCAATGTAAACCAAAACCCAGATATCTGACTGAATTGTCCAATCCATTGAAGCGATACTTGAGGCAATCCCAACTTCAACCCTTCAGGTTGCAATGAATAATACCAACAAAAAAGGTTGATTTTAGGACAAATTCACACGTAATGAAACATTTCTTGCATAGAGAGTTTACTTTTATTCAAACTAAATGCATTATAGTATTATTTAGCACTATTTCCTCAATTTGATTAGGTTACGAAGTCCGACTGGGCTACTTGGTAATTTGTTTGCTGGGGGGTGTTCATGTTCGTACCTCATCTAATAATAGTAATTAGTGCGCCGAGTATGCGATCCGACACTTGAAAGCTTTACTCATTGCATGCGCACTTCACTAAGCCACTCCAAGAGCACTGCACGCCACGGCGATAAGCGCACAGATTCCATTATAGCTGCGAATTAGAGTTATCGGTTTCGATCAGAATTAACGTAACGGTCATTGCCGCCAAAACTGAATTTCAAAACTGTCTATGTGAATAGTTTCCGGTGGAAATGCACGCAATTGTTTCCCGGAACATAATGAATATGCGTAGATTTGATAAGGGCGATTACACTTTGTACTAGAACGTGATATTCGAATAATAAACTCTAGTCCTTTTATTATTCACTCAATAAAATTATTTTGTAATCGTTTTGATTTCGTTTTTTATAGAAAATTTGTATTTATTTTCATTACACTGGTAGTCTCATGGAAACAAGGAGGCAAGGAGGCTTTTTCTTTGGCATCTTAGTTCCTTAGGATGTTCCATAGTCGATTTTTTAAAGAAATATTTATGGCTTTTACGATTAGCTTAGGTGGTTTAAAATTTATGAAAGTAAGCCTACAAAATATGGATCGACGTTCTCTTAGGAAATTAAGTAAAAGGCTTAGTGAGAATTTCGAAGAGCGCATTCAATGTTCAATATGAATTTTATGATATCATAAAAAGAGAAAAAGCATAATTGTTTTCGACAAACAAACCGCTAATGGATGGGATATTCCATTTGTAACTAATAGACGATAGATATGATGAGCTGAAACTCGGGCGAGTGTATGTCTCCAAAAAATTATATACTATATGTATGTATGATGAAACCGCGTTTTTTGACATCTCAAGAGTTGCTATTGCGTATTCGGACCGCTGCCCTGCCGAAAACACATCATTCACCGAAAACTTACAGGTTTTGTTCGGAAAGTCATAGGATTGAGTCGATTAAAAAAAATGTTTTGAACCAATGGTTACAATTCTTTAAAAACTTTAAAAGTAGGCTCCTTCTGCGTCGACGCAGCACTGCCAGCGCGATTGCCAAACATTTAAGGCGTCACGGAAGGCATTCTTCGGAATAGCCTTGATAGCCGAAGTGCATGCTGCTTGGATCCCGTCTGTCGTCTCAAAATTCTTGCGGATTTACTGAGTTTCACACAGAATTTAATCGCGTATCTCTGCTTTAACGAACCCTGCATTTTCGGCTTGCACCACTCACAGAAACACGTCGCGCGAAAATGTTTGTCCTGACTCTCCAGGTGCGCGGAGACAACTGACCAGCCGCTCGTCCGTTAGCTAGAAGCGCCCTCTACCAAATCCATTCGGTGGGCGCACGCTCCAAAGTACAGTCGCGGCGGAAGAAAATCAGTCCTATTACTTTCCGGACACACCCTGTATATAGTTTCATAATTAATGTTTGAACAGCTGTTATAGTAAGGCTTATTTATAAAAAATTTCTTAACTTTTTTTT
>NC_052503.1:63083298-63125887 GCF_016617805.1 Bactrocera tryoni | reverse complement strand
GGGATACCAAATTTGAACATAGTGACATATTAAAACCAGTTTTAGAAACAAGCCGAAGTTTACATAAATGCCAAGAGTGTAGGTGGAAGCTTAGATGTGATTTTAAGTATATCTTTAGCACATACATATAATACATATTCTTATGTATTGCCTGTATCATGATTTCTGCCATATTTCTTTCTAAATCGCTTTGAGCACTAGAACACGGCGACTAATATATTAAACTATATATTCCTGTAGCTAGGGGCAGAGAGGGAATGGAAGGTACGTAGACTTGCTGTGGCCATGTTTTTCTGTTGACTGACCACTAGGCTGGTCTCTTAATAGTAGGAGTTGACATTCAATTTCATTACGAACCCGATTCATAATTTATTTATAGCGAAATGAGCCATGACATCATATATAGGTATATCTTTTTTATCCGCGCTTGTTTCTCTTACCTTCCTTTCTTTTATCTGGAGACCACACTTTTCCACAAAATGATTAAAAAATGCAGAGCTGTAAAGGAACTAGCTTTTAAACCTAACTACTTGCGAGGAAGGAAATGAGAAAAGCCTGAGAAATCGTGCGTAAAGTGTGATACAGAAAAGAGTGAAGCGGAAACCACATTAATAACAGAAAGAAAAAATTATTTCATTTTTTATTATGCGTACCCTCACATTGTTTAGCTTGCAACATGCCGCACAAAAAGTGATAAATACAAAAAAAGAATAACCAAAACCTGCAGAAAACAGAAAAAATGAAAAAATATAAACAACAGATAGACACTAAAGCTTTCTGTATGCAAAATGCAATGAAAGTTGGCCAGCGTGCTGATGGACGAGGTGACCATGGGCAAAGGCAGCGAGCGCAGCAGCTCGCCTGGATAACGCTAAACCATTTTAATGCATACGAAATGATGCACAGCTGCAAAAAATAAAAAGAACGAAGTGTTTTATAAATACAAGAGCTGGAGAAGTATAAAGAGCTGCAAGAAAAAGAATCAAGACTCACAGAGTTAGCCGGCTGCAAGCAAGGAAGCAAGCAAGCGTCCATAATGAAGCCTTAGTGGTGAGAGAAAAATTAAAAAAAAAAAATACGAATGTAAGAAAAAATGAGCAAGAATGCAGCGAAAAAGTGTGCAACTATTTTTATTTTGCTGTTTTTTTTATTTTATTTTTATTTTTGGCACAAAAGTTAGCATGTTTGTCTTTTTTGGCGCTGCCGCTTCTTGCGTTAAGATGATTGTGGAAGGACATTTGGCGCTTGAGTTGTTTTGCGTGTACTTGTATGTATGTGTGTGTGTGAATTGCTCTTTCCGCATTACACGCCAGTGATTATCTTTTCACACATTTATGATTTCCTAAGCACTTCCCATTGTCCGTGTACTTTAGCTTTGACAGCGTCTGTGTGGCTTTTGACGAATTTCCATGCATTTTTATAATGAGCGGAATATAATTTGGGAGTTAGTCTGGATTTTTGGTTGTTCTGAAGTTTGTTTTATTCGAATCCAAGTTTAAACCGGAAAAGTTGCTTTGACTCTTTTGGGCTTTAAACGAAATTCGAGAATTTAAATTGAGACAGTAGAAAATTCAGAAACTTAAATTAGTGAGTAGCGAGTGGTGTAATAATTAATGAGAGTAAAAAGTGAGTGAGTATTTTCTGCGCTTTATCCGTTGGCTAGATTAGCCACATACGTCTGTTTGTATAAATGCGAGTTCGTGCCTCAGTTGTTGAGATATAAATCTGAAATTTTGCACTCGTTCTTTTCTCCTTGAGAAGCTACTCATTTGTCGGGAACAGCGACATCGAACCTCTATGGCATATATTTATCATATAAACTGAACAATCGGATTCAAGTGCTTGTATGAAAAAATGTTTCGTGTTAGAATATATCTTCACGAAATTTGGCACATATTATCGTTTAGAATTTCACATCGGAACACTTTATAGAGGAGGTTTGTAAGAGAGCCTTATTTTAGGTTGTGAATAAAGCGGACCTCCCGATGCGCCTTTGGTTGCCGGTAAAAGTCGCCTCCACAAGTGAGATTGAAGAGATGTTTAGATATTGCAACCCTCTCTACTCACGTATGACTGGAGGGTATAAAGCAACAGCGAAAACTTATCAGCAAGTGCTAAATACGGAGTCCGTCGGTCCTCTCAGCGAAGCCAAGGGTTTAAAAGGGTGGTCGTCAAGATCCTTCCAACGTTTGCCAAAGCTGATGTCTCGCAGGATGCAGTTGAAGCGAATAGGTCAGGAAGAGATGGTCAAACGATCTTAGTTATTGACGCGGTTCTATCAGAAATGACGTGTTCTGAAGACGATTCGTTAATTGGCGAAGCGCAATAGTCTTAAGGATGAGATTCCTTCAGTTTAACCTCAAAAACACACAAAGGCGGTCATTAATTTCGTCTAGAACAAGACGGACCTGATGACGTGCTGATCAAGCAACTAAGCAGTTACGGCATCTCTGGACTGGGGACGAGGAGTATAAGTTGCTGGCAATCAGAGCCTATTTATTGCACCGAAATGAATAAACGGTATTTATATTACTTAGCTTCGGCAGCGCTGAAGTGTGACGCTGGAGAATTTCGGTTAATCTCAGCATGTCCCATGGTGATGAGGTAGAGCCACCTTCCTTATTGCTGAAGAGGATGTTGGCTGAGTCATATACGATATATGCAGGTGCGGATCCAGAAATAGTCGGGTGTATAATTGAATACATGTGATTTGCTTTAGTTTTATATGTGTTTTTCTTAGGCTTCGATATTTTATTTTTTTATATTATTAACCATAAAATAAAATTATTAGTATTGTAGAAATGCGAGTAAATAGGTTAAGCCAAATAACTAGATGCATCGTTGTAAGAACATCTCCTTGGCAATAGCTTGGGCTCTGTAGGAGAGAGTGGGAACGGGTGTAATTAAGTCGGATCAACCAATTCGGGTGGAAAGTCACAGCATTGTCGATCGATAGAAGCACTGTCTAGATGATTTTATGCAATATAATCGATTAGGATATGGATATAAGGTATCGTTCAAGACTAATTTGACACCGTCGCATACTGCATTGATTCCTCTTGAGTTGTTCGCCAAATTTTCAACCAATATCGTGCCGCACCCACCGTATTCGCCTTATTCAACTCCGTGTGACATTTGGCAATTCACCAAACACAAACGACCGCTCCGGGGAAACGGTTTTGAGTTCATTAAAGACATTAAACGCGAATGCTACCCGCATAGAAGGCTATTCCGGAAATTTAATTTAACAACTGTTTCGATTTGTGGCCAATGAGGATTACTTTGCGGGAGACGACATAGATTTTGAAGAATAAATTACCCTTAAGAATAGTTAACCCTGAGAAGGAATGCTACTCAAAAAATACTTGCGCAAAACCCGTAAGTCGTGAGCTGCTTGAGCTATATGTAAAAGAATCGTTTCTGTGAACTCCCAAGTGAATTGCGTTTAGAGAACTTTCCTCAGTTGCGTGAACTTGTACACATTGCTCCATCCTCTCACATGGCTCCATCCAAGAAGAATAAGAAAGCAGGTGAATATAATGCTGCCAAATTCGGAACGAACAAGCAAACAAACATTACCTTTAATTCTTATATTAGATTACAATTTAACTATTTTATCGAATGCAAATAATTTCCGACAGAAACTACTAAGTTTAACAGTTTTCCGACTATTCTAATTAATTTAATATGCCGACGCTGTGCTTTTATTGAGATGAAATTTAGTGCATTCGCGTCCCAAATGTGTCGCATTTCTCCTTCGTTTTTGTTTTTGTATTTTCCACTTGCCACTTGGCCTTAATTCGGTTTAGAAAAGGCGCAAATTTTATGTGCCATTAAATTATTTGTATGAATTTTCTAGTGCCGCCTTTACCTTTGAGAAATCGTGTTGATTACGATGGTCGCGCCGAGCTCACCTTCCTGCCTTACCCCACTGATGCTACACATTTCAACTTTTTCACGCATATGTGTATGCGTGTATGTGTGTGCATGATTGTGTTGGAACACATGCGCGCATAATCACATCCATTACACTGCCACTACTCCATATACACACGCGATTTCTCCACTACAACAATTTAGCGAACACACACACACACATACACTAGCGTGGATTTTCACTGGCTTACGCACAAACAACCGTTACGCGGATCGACTTAAGCACCGTTGCATTTTTCTGCAGCATAATTTTTCCATTTTGGCATCAAACATTTGCTCATTTTGCTCAGCGCCATGCACTTTCGGCTGCTGGTAGCTGGTGTGCTTATCCCAGCGGAGCGCATGCTCAATTTGCTTCCAGACACACTTATGCAAATGCAGCGCTCCGCACCCCCTCCCCCGGCTCAGCGTTGCAGGTCGCCTGCTCCTGCACTTCGGCGGCGGCATCAGCGTATGCACAATTGCTTTCGCTCTCGCCAAAGCTGCTATTTAGCTGAGTGCAGTGAAGCGTTAAGCTTTTCGAATTTTATCGCGTGTGCCAGAAATGCTGCTTCCTTGCCAGTCGCGAGTTGCAGCTGAATACCTGCACATACACATACGTAGTGTACCTACATGGCTACATAAGTATACTTATGTCTGCGCTGAGGTAGTTTCGCAGCATTTTTCTTGAAATTTCTTAGCCGAATGAGTGAAATTGCCTTTGGCGCAAGAACGCGATTTCAAATTAAGATGAGTCGGTCGTACAAAAATAAAAACAAAAGAATTCATCTACTGTTTAACTTAAAAACTGTGATAGGTTGAGTGAGTCAAAGCTTGGAGCTTAAATGTAATTACCAGTTCAGCTTTCTGGGAATAATTTAATACATATATATAGGTGTGTATGTATTAATTCGAAGTAGAGGCAACGGCAGTGCGCTTCTTTAAGAATATGCCAAAGGTCAGGTAGATATTCGATGAGAGAGCCTATAGTCGTGTAGCGTTTTTCACTGTTCACTTACATTCCGCGCCCATAAGATTGGTCGTATCAGCTGACTCGGGCCACGATTCTACGTTTTCCACTGTTTGTGCTATTAGACTTCTGGTTCAGTATACATAGTGGTTTTCAAACAGAGATGACAGCATGAATGTAGCAGAAGATCGAAGAGCCTAGCGTGTGCTTCCTTATATAGAAGTGAGTGTACAGAGCAGAACAACGGTTTTGACCTTGCTACCGCCCGCCGTTTCTTTGAGTTTACTATTTATTTGCTATTTATTTATTGATAAGAGTTTTTTGGGTGCCCAGCCCTGTCGAATCCGTATGAGTCTATTAAGCTGAGGAACTCTCAACAAATTGCGCTTTCGCCTCATCTTTACTGTCCCCTTGCAGTTTATTGCTGAACGGCTGGTCTTCTTGACCGTTTGACAAACTCTCCTTTTCACATTTATGATGATCTAAACATTTTCTATAGTATGGTGCAATGGTATCTCTTTTCTTAAAAAGGTTACATAGGTTTCAAAAAAATGTATGTAATATCTATGGCATAGTGTCTTAAATTCTCAAGTTGATTTAAGCAATAATTTTGGAAATATCTTATTCAACGCAGTTATAGTCGAGTTTACAACAGCGCGCCAGTGTTCTTCTTTTTCGCTGTTTGGCGCAGATTGGAGATTCCAAGTGCAGCCAGGTCTTTCCAACGAAGTGAAGCTCTTTCATAGCCACTGTCTCTTAATTCCCCGAGCTATGTCAATCTCCTCGTATTTCTCGTACGAGCTCATCGTTCCATCGACTGCAGTATTCGCCGTCGCCAATGGGCAAAGGACCATAAATCTTCCGCAGAACCTTTCTCTCGAACCTCATAACGCCGACTCATTAGATGTTATCATCGTTCATGCCTCTGCACCATATAGTAAGACGGAGATGATGATTGACTTGTGGAGTTTGGTTTTTGTTCGTCGAGAGAGGACTTGGTAAGAGTTATTCTGCGTTGTATTTCGAAGCTGACGATGTTGTTGGTGTTAATACTGATATCAAGACAGATGAAATTATTTACGACTTCGAAGTTATGACTCTCAGCAGTTACGTGTGAGCCTAGTCGCGAGTCCGACGACTGTTTGTTTGATGACAGGAGATATTTCGTCTTTAATACCATACCCATTTGATCCGCTTCCTTATCCATTCTGGAGAAAGCAAAACTAAGGGCGTGGTTGCTGAGTAAAATGATATCAATATCATCGGCGTATGCCAGCAGCTGTAAACTCTAATGGAAGATGGTACCTTCCCTATTCGCACGAAAGGGAATGGCCTTGTCTGAAACCTTGTTTGGTATCAAATGGCTCGGAGAGGTCCTTCCCGATCCTGAAGGAGTTTTTGGTGTTGCTAAACGTCAGTTTACACAGCCGTATTAGTTTTGCGGGGATACGAAATTCAGACATCGCGGCTTAAAGGCAGCTCCTTTTCGTGCTGTCAAAAGCTACTTTAAATCGACGAAGAGGTGGTGTGTGTCTATCTTATTTTCTTGGTACATGGTGAAAATCTGATCAATAGTAGATTTACCAAGTCTAAAGCCACACTGATAAGATACAATCAGTTTGTTGACGGTGGGCTCGATAAGACTTTATGTACGATATTAAGGACGCTTATCCCACGGTAATTGGTTCAAGTTGTGGAGTCCTTCTTTTTGAAGATTGGGCAGAGCACACTTATGTTGTCTATAGCATATTGCCTTAAATTCTCTTAAAATTGATTGATTGATATAGCCCTGAAAAGTTACGCGCTCAATGTTAGCTACATAGTCACTTAAAACTTTAAACGCGTTTTCCCTTGAATCCGTGTTTTCAAAGTTTTTTGTCAAAATTTCTCGCGAATTACTCAGCCGATATTAAAAATTTTACAGGTCTTCTGGATATAATCGAACGAATAATTTTTCTTTTCAATTACAACTTGAAAAAAGGAAACAATAACGTCGAGAAATGTTCACCAAAATTTCCGTTTTTTACTGGCATTTTTCACTCGACGAAACCCTCAAAGACTAAATTATTTATGAATTATCAATGTTTGAAATTTATGTTACTATGTTAAGTATAAATTGTTCAACTTAGCATATATATATTATTCATAAACATACCTACGTGTATATAAGATTAATTCACACATTCGTGTTTATTAGGCATTTTCATAATTAATTGGCGATATTACCACGTACGAAATGATGAATATTAGCATGCGGTAAACCACTACAATACAACCAATACCCTCCGGTGCCATTAATTTCCAAAAGAGCATGTGGGAATATTTGCGTATGATGGTATGTGTATATATTGACGTTTGCTTTTGCATATGTACTATATATAGATTTTAAAAGGAACCGATACCTTACTATAATTATGCGAAAAATGATAACCGTGTGGCATTGAATTAAATTCTACTTAATCAAAAGCTCCTAAACGGCTGATACTTCTTTTCATTTACTTAAGCGAAAATTAAAATATCGTATTCTATAATAAAGTAAATAACGGGTGATCCATGTAGAGGTACTATTTTCAATAAACCTCTTTTGACAGATCACGCGTGAGTCGTGTCAAGCTGTCTTTGTTATTTTTGTTGAGCTTTGTTTTGGCATCTTGAGACCGAGCATTCATAAAATAATATGATAATATTCGATGAGTAGTCTATTCAGTTGAATATTATCCAACATTATCCAATAATGAAGAAAATATAGCAGCCATAGCTCAGAGTGTACACGAAGAACATGGAGAGTCGATTCGAACGACTTCGACATCTTAAATTGAAAGCGTACAAAATAAAGCTGGTGCAAGAACAGAAGCCGCTCGACCATCACAAGCAACATCGCTTGGCTCTATGAGCTCTTGAAAATTTCCAAGAAGATTCGACGTTTTCGAGCGAAATTTTGTTCAGTGATGAGACCCATTTCTGGCTCAATATGTAAGTAAATAAGTAAAATTGCCGCCCCGGAATAAATCGATACCGAGCCTCGTAATTTTAATTGCAAATATTTAGTTGCTTAGGTAGTCCAAGGCTACCAAGGGTCCAGATCGATATTCAAGTATTTGGTAAGGAAGATCACTTTCAAGAAGTGTTGATCGGAGTAATTTAAGTTTAATTTACCAAAGATTATTACACTGAAAATATGTCAATCAGCGTTACTTCCGTCAAGTTGGTGATATCAAATATTACTACTGAATTGTCCATTCTACTCTGCTGATTCTGTTGTTAAGTTAAGTTTGTGAACTTGTCACAACTTATCGATGTAATAGTGAGTGGTAAGATGTTATAGACGCAGTATGCCTACTTCAAAGTTAGTTAAGTAGACTCTGCTTTATACGATGTAGTGTCATGACTGGAAGGAGCCTTTATGCAAAAATGTGCGGCTGGAGACGCTGATAAAAGCTCTCGCAAAGTTTGATGGGGAATCGAATCTCAAGCAACTCATATGCAAAGATGTCCCAAAAGGTTAACAAGAACACCTTGTAGGGTTGGGTACCTTACAAACTGCTTTTGGTCTTCGAAGTTAACAACATACTTTAATAATTTGAGCAATGACGTTGTTCTTAGGGTTAAAGGAAAATTTCTAATGACTAGTCTAAGAATTAACTCAAAGCGGCTTGGATTGTAAGACTGAAATTGTTTCTCTCCCTTTATTGTGAGGTTCACGACTTCAACTAGTTTAAAAGGTGAAATAACTAGGGCTTATTCTCAAAGAAAGCTTTCATAGGGGGCCAAATATAGAGAAGAGTGTAAAAAAGTATTGGTTGCCTAATACAGCTTGAGAGGGGCTACAAAGAAGATTTGGTGTATTCGATTGGTATAGGGCGTTCGAAAAGTCTGCAAGAAGCTAGAACCTATACATTCATGGTGTAAGGCTACAAATCCAGTCGAACGCAAACTGTCAAAGTTGTATGGAAGAAGGTGAGGCGGAAACAACCAGGCACTTCTTTGTTCATTGACGAGACTTTGCAGGACTGGGGTGGAAACATCTCTGCAGTAACATCTTCGGCGAACTAGGAGACATACCCGAAACTGACATTAGCTGTCGTAACAAAGTTGAGATCGATTCAAAGTTCTTATTCCATTTATGAGAGTCTTTCTCATTACTATTATAAGAATTCTTGGTGCCTAGAACGTATCGAATATAAACTTTTCAAGTGAGATCCCTCCAAGGATCGACATTTTAACTCAACCTGATTTAATAATCGCTTTTTCCAGTTTCACACGATATATAAACCAACAGCTAACAAATTTCTGTCTTATGGGATAATTTCACTTAAAATAGGTTTCTACCTACACGGGCAAATAAATCCTTTGATATATCACAGATCTTCATTTTAATTGAGGAAAAATCTAAATACTCAAAGGAGGGAAAGTTAAAAGTCCAAACATTTAAAAAAAATTATTTAAAAATTAAGCGCGGTAACTAGCAACTCTAAAAGTCACGCATGCAAAAAAATTGGAACAAAATGTCCATTCACAATTCCCGCGTTCTGACAGCTCTACTTAGCCGAAACATTACTGTTTCAATTTTTCAAAATTACCAAATCAAATAAATTGCTTTTCAAATGCAAGAAAAATACTTAAATAATTTCCATCTAACTCGATTTATCCACTCCCCCACCCCAAGCCTTGTTTGTCGTTGGCTTGTTGTTGTTGAGTTTCTAACTTTTGTCGGTCAGTGTTGACACCTCACAAAGCCCCGTAGGCCATGCTTTTGCTGCTGCCAAACAAGCACATAGCGGCATTTCCGTATGCTGCCAAATGTGTTGTTGCTGTCAGAGGTGTGGCAAGTAACACAAACTTTTCACTGTAGTATTTTTGTGTTTATTTTTTAACACGGCCCTCGTGCAGTTTTTGGTCAGAGCAACGGGCGAAATGCTACTGTGAATTGCTCCTGCCGACTCCCAGCGTGTCTGTGGGCAAGTGTGAATCTATGTGCGGGGTTTCATGAGGTCACTGCGAGCTCTACAATGATTTAGTTGTGTGTGGTGCATGTGTTGCGCTTGCTGCATGTGGCAATTAAATTTACAGCGACAGTGTGCAAGCTCGCGGGCCTTAGCAGCAACTACTGGACCCGAGGTTGACTTGTTGGGTGTTGAATGAAACGGTTTTTCGAAATTGTGTGTGGAATGTAGGAATTGCGTAGCAGCGCTGAAATGCATAAACAAGGCAACCTCTACGTGCGACAAATAGTGAATGCAACTATTAAATCAACTGATGAGGTAGGTCTTACTGCCAGACTGAATCATATTTTCTACGGTGGTCACATCTATTACAGTGAGATATGCCTTTATTCTTCTTCTTCTTTGCCAGTTGTCTCTATCCTTTGAGTAATAAATAGCCAGTTGTATATCCCAAATGCAGACAGGTCACTAAGTACATAATCCTTCCATTGTCTCCATTGGTCTGGAATCGTGCTCTTAACTATATCCATATCGCTGTAGGGCTTTAGTTGAGAGTTTGCTCCTCTACGATGTGAATAGCATCTGCATACCCAATTAGTATTTTGCTTTTAAAGTAGACAATGCCACTGCGTTTGAGATTTTCGGCATATTTCAAGTTTGCCAGCATTATATTGAAGGAGATGCATGAAAAGAAATCACCCTGATCCAAAACCTCGTCAGATATCGAATGGCTGAGAGAGCTTCTTCCCGATTTAGCACGTAGCTGATGATTCTGCTCAACCATATACTGCATAAATATATAAGTTTCTCGGCGATGCCAAAGAGATGTCGAATGAAATGAAAGATTAAATGAAGTAGTCTTTCTCTTCTCTGTATTCTCATAGATCACGGTTGTTTCAAATCATATTTGAAGCGATTCAAATACGAAGACAACGACATATGCGATTATTGCGGTGGCGAGACCATCGAGAATGAAGAGACCACTTTGTTCCATTGTGGAACAAATAATTGTATGACCAGGAAAGGCAAAATGCATTCGGGATAGGACCAACTCTAGAAAACCTAGACTATGAAATGGTGGAATCACTAGATAAGTGGAAAGCCGTGTGCAAAGTAGCAGCCAAAGAAATGAAACGCCAAAGAGCAGGAAAGCAACAACGTTGAAGACACACAAACCATGACTGGAGTAGACAAGAAGGGCTATGAGACGAAACGAGGTAAGGTCAAGTTAATGCAGCTTGTTACTGAATATATTAGAATCATCACGTACGTATGAGTAATACTCAATCATCCTCTCGACGTAATACTTGACGATGGATTGCTACAAGACAGTAGGAGGAAAGGTTTACTTTAGATTAAAGTTCCACATTGACATGGGGTTCAGGCTTTCGATGCTTCCTCCTCATAAAACAAACTTCGGTTGCGCCGCAGCTAATATACCCATCACTGGTGTATTTATTTTAGTAACTATGTGCTCAGTTTGTATGGAAGCTATATGCTATAGTAAACCGATCTGAACAATTTTTTCGGAGAAAACATTGTTGCCTTAGAAAATAACATTTACCAACTTTTGTGAAAATACATTGTCAAATGTGAAAGTTTTTCATACAAGAACTTGATTCCGATCGCTCAGTTTGTATTGCAGCTAGATGTTATAGTAGTCCGATATCGGCAGTTCTGACAAATGAACAGCTTTTTGAAGAGAAAATGACGTTTGTAAAATTTCAAAACGATATCTTAAAAACTGAGAGACAAGTTCGTATATATACAGACAGACAGACAGACAGACAGACAGACTCAGCCCAACATACTGATCATTTTGATATATACTTTCTATATACTATTTCTGGCCTAATAATGTAAATAGGCATATTTATCAACGAAAATGTTTTTTTTTTTTTGGTTTTTTTTTGTCGATTGCTGTTTTGTTTCGGGCTTATACGCATAGATCCATGATTCGTCACCTGTGACGATCTTATAAACGTCTTTTGAAGCACCGCGATCGTATTTTTTCAGCATTTCTTTACACCAATCCACACGAGCCTTTCTTTGAGCGATTGTCAAATTGTGCGGGATCCAACGTGAACAAACCTTTTTTACGGCCAGGTGTTCATGCAATATCGAATGTATGCTGGTGGGAGAAATGCATAGGCATGCCTCTATCTGAAGGTACTCGTATGTTACATGACGGTCTTGCATATCAGTTCACGTACGGCATCGATGTTTTCTGGCACAACGGCTGTTTTTGGACGACCTTCACGGAATTCGTCTTTGAGCGAGCGTCGGCCACGATTGAATTCGTTGTACCAGTATTTCAACAGTGCTATAGGATGGTGCTTCATAGCCATACAAAGATTTAAGTTCATCGATGCACTCTTGTCGTGATAATCCACGTCGAAAGTTGTGAAAAAAGATCGCACGAAAATGTTCACGAGTTAATTCCATTTTTTGGCCGAGATGAATTTTTTAATTCCCTGTAAATAAAACAATTCACTATTAAATGACAAAACGTTCTGAGTGATGCTATGCTAAAAAATGTCAAACTTTCCAATGGAAATGTCAGATTGCAACTGGCAACACTTAGTGTTGCCCTAGGCCAGAATATATATAGCAGCCCTCGTATAAGACTCTAGTATATACATAAAAGGCTCTAATGCGAAAAAACACTAAGAAATGAAAAAAGAGAGAGACAATGCCAAAGTGCATACAGTGCAAAGGATTTTAATTATTTTACTTGTTGCCACTTTCATTCACTTTTTAACGCAAGTATAATCTTTTAGAAGCTTCAGGTTGCGGCTGCCGTGAGAGTTCATGACATTGTTGTGTTTAATAACACGAAAAAATATGAAAAAATCGAAAGAAAAACCATTTAAAACCTAACAAAAGCATTATTCTAGACTTTTAGCTAAAAACCGCACACAACCAAAATCATTTAACGCAGTTAAAATAGTGAAAGCAGAAGAACAAGAGCAGTGCAATGAACCGCAGAGTTATTATTACCCGCGTCGGGTTTAGCAAAGTGCGCGGAGGGCTTACTCATTTACTCTGGCGCAAACAAAGAGTGTGGTGCGGTCATAAATTAATTTGGAGTGAACTTTTTTGCTTGAAATATGAAGCTCGCACTTCATTGTGCACTAGCGGCACTCCAGTTTTACAACTTCTGATGATTTTGCACATTTCAGTAGTTACGTATACGCCCTGTGGGTCTTGAAAATGCTACACACACCAGTGCTCACTCACCCTCATGTGAACTTCGCTCTAATACCCAAACTAAAAAATATTTATTTGAACTCGTAGTATTTTATTGCTATTCAGCGCATCTGGTTGGCCAGTCTTTGGTTATTATTATATAATATTTCCCTCCAACTTACCATATTTACTTTACTTCTCGCATTCACAAATTACACACTTCAAATCGCGCATAAAATGTGCATATTTAAATATTCTCATTGCATAAATTTCGCTAATGCATAACTTTAATGTACTTTTGATACGATTTTGGAGTGAAATTGGCTGCGTCTGTTAAAATATTCGCTAAATATTTTTATTGCACTCTTTTTGCAATAAGTCTTTACAAATAATAATTTCAGATAATTTCACTTTCTGGAAGTTGATAAAAAAATAGTCGAATTGCCAGGTTATTTTAACGTTTATTCACTTGCGCATTTGCTTGTACTTAACTTATCAGTAAATAGTTCGAGCTAGGCTTCCTAAGTACGTATCTGAGCAATTCTTCTAAGGAGGATGGAGCCATGTGTAGAAGTTTACGTAAGTGAGGAAAGTTCTCTGAGCGCCATTCGCTTGGGAGTAGGCAGAAACGATTCTTTTACAGATGGCTCACGCAGATCACGACTTCCGGTCTTAGACCAAGTATTCTCTCGGTGGTCAAAGAATATTCCTCAGGGATTGTGTGCTACACTGAGCAATTAAGTAGAACAATTTTTAATGCAGAGTTAGCATGGGCGGAGTTCAAAACTACTTATCGTATTTATCTTTTATATGCAGAAACATCGACTGAGCTTTCTCATCTGCGCTTATAGCTAGCTTCTGACATTCATAATGAGACCACTTCGAAGTTTGAGAATTTTTTATGCCTTGATTATAAGTAATACACCTTTGAAGGGTATTATTATGCCTTGTTTGTGGTTGGAAAGAGATGCAGATGCTGAATATGGTATAGTAAGCTTGCTACGATGACGATGAAAATATCTGATGAGTCGACGTTACGAGTTTTCGATAGATTTCGGTAGTTTTGTGAAAGATTTATGATCCTTTGCGCGTTGGCCACGGCGAAGATCGCATTCGTTGGAATGATGAGCGATATGAGATATCCGATGACATTGACATACCTAGTTCAGTGAATTAAGAGATAGCGGCTGTGTTGTCGTACGTAAGGACGAAAACACTCCAGCTTTGAAAGTATTCGACGCAATACCAACCGGGGGAAGCAGAAGAAGAGGAAGACATCCACTTCGTTGGACCAGGTGGAGAAGTACCTGGCTTCGCTTGGAATATCCAATTGATGCCACGTTGAGAAAGGAAGAAACGACTGGCGCGCTAACTCGGCTATAATTGCGTAAGCAGTGCCAACGGCAGTACATAAGAAGAAGAAGAAGCTTGCACCGATGCTTTTAAAATCCAGAAGGTAGTGTATGCGCTTCTATAAAGTCTATATACAAATAATTAACATGACGAGCCAATTTAGCCATATCTGTCCCTCAGTTTTTGAGATATTGATCTAATATTTTGCACACGTCCTTTTCTCATCAACAAGCTGTTCATTTGTAGTTGAACCGCTGATAACGGACAACTATAGCATATAGCTGACATAAAAATTGAATTATGGGAATAAAGTGCTTGTTGGAAATGCTATTTTATTTGTCATGGTACTTCATGAAATCTGGCATATATCACATATAATCCCAAACATAGCTACAATTTCTGATCATATTGTTCAGATCGAACTATAGCTGATAGCAGTCATCTAAACTTAACGAATAAATATATTTTGTGTGCATCTGTGCGGGCATTAGAGCTATTGGAAGCTCTCAAAAATTTGATTTACAGCCCACCAGACCACTGCAGCGTATTTCAAGCGGAGAAACCAGTAGATGTAGTGCCCCGAAGTGCAGCTTCCTTCAGAGATGTGAGCATTCTCTCCGCTACGGGCTTTTGCTCGATGAGTGTGCGCTCAAAATTAGTCAAGGAGTGTATGATCTCATTTGTAATAGTTTCAAGCTTCTTTCCTGTTAAACTCATACGGGTGCCCGGTCACAGCGGAATCACTGGAAACTGCTAAGCTGTTGAGTTATCTAGGAAAGGCACCCTTTTCCCAATCTCATCCACCTGGAAGCAAGTCGTTTTTACGATGTCTTCCTACTTTCTGACGGCGAACTTGTGAACCTCCGGTGAATTCAGCAAGCGCTGGTCAACAAGCAGAGGAAAAGACAAAGAAACGTTGTTGGCAACATACAAGGAAAGCCGGCCTTTAACTTTGCCGCACCAATATGGTCACCTGGAGGCAGTGAAAAGCAGGCGAAGAGGCTTTAGACTTGTCAGAACACTGTACTCCGGACTACGCCTGTCAATATCTCCTATGGGAAGTCCGTTAAGGAGCGTAATTAACTCCTTTCCAGGCAGTTTCTGCTGCCATCATCATCGACTCCCTCTCTGTGAATGACGTACTTGGAGTCAAACCGCCACCCATTGCAGATGACAAGCTTGAGTTGCGGTGAGAATCGGGAGTTAACCTTGCACAGCTTCGTTCTGGAAACTGAGCAGGTTAAACACCTACTTATCCAGAATCGGCCCCGACAAACCCGACGTAACGGAGATATGTCCAGTATACAACGACTGTAAGAGTCCGCCGAACTACATGCTCTTAACAAAATCAATCTTGCTTCATTTGTAAGTGTTATGACTGGATAATGTCCAATAGTTTCACATGCGTTGCGGCTTAAAGCTTTGTCGGCCACTCTTTGCCAAAACTGTATGGTGAAAGGCGAGGTTAAATAATAATGTCACTTCCTGCTCTACTGTACTGGTTGCAACTAAGCTATAACAACCCTCACAAATAAAAAAATTCTTATAAGTAGTTGACTTTGATGCTATAGTTATCTGGTCTGAACAATTTCTTCGGATATTGTATCGCTTCAAGGCCTCCTTCTGGGTGTGACAAACTTAAAATACCCTGTTCAGGGTATAAATCTCAATTGGATATAAATGTGATATACGATTAAAAAGCAGAATAAAAATATTCTTTAATTTACGATGAAAATGTATTTTTTAGTCATAAAACTTACAGCGCTGGCGCCATCTATTGTTGGAAATTTGGTAACCAATTTCGGACACTGATCGCACGTTCTTTTTATTCTTGTATAAGGCTCGTGTGAAAAGTTCTAGCCATCATTTACCTCATTTCTCGTTTTTAAGAGCTTTTCACAAGTTTTAAGTTCTACATTTCGTGATAACAGTTAGGTATCAATAATTTAAGGCTCACGAGACGTTATTCGAGTCACTCTGAGGTAAACCGCCCACACTTTTCAAACAACTATGTTATCATTATCTTCGTCAAGTATATTTTAATTACTTTTTTCTAACCCAAAAAAAGATTGAAATATAATATTTTTTTCACGCTTAGAATAAAAGTAATTTGCATTACAAAGTAGCCATTCACAATAAGCGAACACACTTCTGAGCCATAATTGACACTCTGCACGCATACACCTACACACACTTGCTCGCCTCAAGAGAGCTGTCCACATTTAATGCTCGTCTGCGTAAGATCCGACCACGAACATATTTCTGCTGAAAACTTTTCGCTTTTCACCGAACACTAACCAACTCACTCGCACGCAGTTTCCAGGGGTGCCAACGCACACACGCATGCCCGCCTATACCCTCAGGAGCCACTCAAACTAAGTTCAGAATTGGAATATTGCGGTTAGCGAGTGTGTTTTCAAATGTTCATTTGCAGCTTTTAATTTTCACATTTTATTGTTAATGGCGGTGGTGAGTGTCATTTGTTATAGCCAAAGTACTTTTTTCCACTTCTCGCAAATATTTTGCATACAGTTGTAGGTGTTTGTGCGTGTGTTTGGGGTAAAATTTATAGAATCATAAAATTGTATTTGTCTGCGTGCAACTAAATTTATTTTGCTTATGCTCTTATTTAAACAAAAGTTGAAAGCATGACAATTTGTTATTGTTGGCTTTTTCGGTTTCACCATTGCCAGCATTTGTGCTCATTGCGAAATGCGTCTAATGAGTTCGCTTGTCGTGGCATGTGTACTCGTAAAAGCATCCCTGTAGGGAAAATATTAATTATTGGCATTAATTTTAGTTCAGAGATGATTTTTTTGGTAAAAAGTTGAGATCACATGAGTTTAAGAAAATTGTCAAAGAATTAAGGACTTTCCCAGCTCTACCCAATCTACGAAGAGAAACAAATCTTAGAAAAAGGGGCAGCTCTCATGAAACAAGAAAAAAGTTAACTTCAGCTGCACCGAAGCTATCATACTCTAAACAGCTGAATTTTTGTCACAAAAATGGTTTAAAAATATCTTTTTTCTGATTTTGATCGGTCAGTTGGAATGGCTGCTATAAGCTTTAGTAATCCGATCTTAACAATCTGCCAAATTTCGTAAAGATGCCTTGCCAAATAAAAGAATTTTTCGTACAAGGACTTGGATTTGATTGGTCAGTTTTATGGCAACCAAATGCTATAGTAGTGTGTTCTGAACAATTTCTTCGGAAATTTTGCCGTTGCCTTGGATAATACTCGTTGCCAATTTTCGTGAAGATAAGTAGAATGCTTTGTCAAAAAATTATTGCCATAAAATACTATAACTTGATTTTGAATTCAGTTCACAGGGCAGCTATATTCATATTCAATATTGGCGATTCCGAATAGTGAGCAGCTTTTCAGGCACAAAAGAATCTGCCAAAAACTTCAAATTTCAAAAGCTTCATTAATACAGACTGATTGTCAGACAAACTCAGCTCGTCCCACTGATTATTTATTTACAGGGTCTACGATGTTTCCTTTTGGGTGTTACAAACATCGTGGCAAACTGAATAGAACCTGGGCTATGAGTTGTTTAGAAGTTCAACCTCAATGTCTGCTGCGACTCTTTCTATTTGCATAAGGAGCTCTTTGAAACTTGAACTAAAGTTCTTATTACACTATAGCCACCTTATGGATATGACATCGATAAAATCAGCAGTAGTGGTGAAAAAAGATCATCCAAACAAGCACTTTATTGATGAATGCAGTATTCCTTCCAATATCTGCTTTTGCAAGTCTATTTGAATTTATTCTTACTTCAAGAATCCATAAAGTGTTCTCGGGACGATTTTTTGAACAGCCCGAACTTCTAAAGGCTGATCCATTATGAGATTCCCTATCTTTTTAGAAAAAAAAACACGGAAACTTCAAATTTAATGGGGAACGTTTATCATCATTCGAAAGAACATTCTTCGACAGATTATCTTTTTCAAATGCTGGTTGTGGCCATGCTTCAGATAACCCATCCGCTTAGTCCCATTTTCGAAAGCTCGTTCGAGCTCCAAGGCTGGAATCGAACCAGTATGGCTCACATTGACTTTAGACTTTGAATATCTCCAGAGAAAAAATTCTAACGGTGTGATATTACATGCTCTTGGCGGCCCAAATCGTTAAATTATCTGCTCACCGAAGTGTTCTCTCAATAAAACCATTGACTAGTGCGATTTGTGGGAAGTGCCGTCGTTTTGTTGAAACTAAATGTCGTCGAGCTGACGAACTCCTATTTTAGGTATCATATAGCCGGTCATAGTGGCGATCGTTAGCCTTTGACAGTAACTTTTGCTTGTTCACATACCCATTGAGCCAGAAATGGGCCTCATCGTTGAAAACGTTGGACTTTCTTGGAACTTTTCAGCTCCCAGCTAACAGCAATCTTAGAAAAGAGTAACGTTTCAAAGTAATCTATTACATTGTATTACGAAAATGAATGAATATAATGTATTAGCTTTACAATTTTATAATTAGAGTTCTTTTATATACTTGATTTTTGATGAAAATTTAATATTCGTTAAGTTATTTTTCTTCCTTGTCTTAAAAGCGAAATATCCCCGACCTGTTTAATTTTGGCCTATTCGTAATTAATGCGGTTTGGTTATGCTTATTGTAGAGCTAAATCGATTAAGCCCAAATTATGGCTTACTAGTTTGATGACTGGTTTATCTTCTTCATGGGACCGAAGCTCTAAAAAGATATGACATTTATTCAAAAGTCAACAATTCTGAGGTTGGTCCTCAGATTTAGATATTTGACTTCAGTTAGTACCAGCACTCCACCAAAATATGGAAGAAGAGCATAGTACTGCCACTCATTTTCAGGCCTATCCCTCGATACCAAATGCAATTTGTACAAAATTTTACGTACGAGACGGCTTGAATTTGTATTGACAAAGGAAATATTTCCAGAAAATAGATTTTGGATAAAATTGTATTAAGTTAGTAATAGTTTCAGACACGGTAACGTATATTATACATATAATATGCGAAAAAAATTTCAAAAGGGCTTTAAGTAATACATAGCTTAATCTCGATTCTGACAGCTCGAAGTTCTAGGTTCGCAATTGCTGAAGCAATAATTCGAAGCACTAAATTGTGAGACAATTCGTTATAGATAGTATAGTTTATAACTTCGTTTAAAATAAATGGCGGTAGTCAAAATTAGCACGAATCAATATTTTTAATAGTAAAACCCGGACTAAACTAACTTTTTAAATGTGATGCTACTACCTTTCACAACAACCAAGTTTTCGCTACAGGTCACCTGCCACTTGCCGACTTTGTGGTGTTTGCGGCACAAAACTAAGTATGAAATTCGCTTAAAGAGTTCTCACTCGCAAACATAAACAAAAACAACACCAAGCGCAAACTCGAACTGCAACTCAAACAAAAATACTTAATATTCAAATGCTTGAGATGAAATTAGCTGAATTTTCGGAGGTCCTTAGTTGATTAGAACTTGCACGCAATAATATTGTCGCAATGCAAGCGTTTTTTGGCCACTTGTGTGCTGTCGAAATGCGAAATGGGTGTTCTCGCACTGCGGCTGCGGTCGGGTCGTTGGGTTGTGCAAAATTAAAGCCATTTGTGGTTTTTTGAACTTAACTACTTTGTGTGTCCAACGCACACTTCGGCGCTCACATTATGCGCACACGCATACATTCACGTATTTTATGGCGCGCCATTACAGGGCCGATAAACTGGATTAAGTAGTTTGGTAAGCTAATCCTTGAACTGTCTGTAGTGACTTAATTGCCAACGGTTTTGCTAATGTCTGATTCGGTCCATAATGTATTTTTGTAGATAAAATAGCAAAACCATTGAAGTTTAGTGGGCAGACACTTTAGCTGCGCTCAACTAATGAGTTTAACACACAAACAAAAACAGAAAACGACAAGTGCTTTTCAAACTGAAAAATTATGTGTAAACTTTTAAGAACAATACTTAAATTTAGGTGAAAATATGTAATAATTTGTGGGAACTTGCAACAAAAGTCAACTGAACTTAAAATGCTTCTAAACATATTTACCCGTTAAGATGTTAAAGATGACTTCAGATGACTTCAGTTTTTAATTCATTTGTTTGCTTACAGTTTTTTCTAAATCAGCCTAAATCAGCCTAAATCAGCTGTCATAATGTAATAGATTTCCTTACCGACAAACAGATGGTGCTAAATCAGAAACACATAGGGAGATTTCGAGTACATTAGCTTCAAATCTCTTCGGGGACGAGATTAATTAGTGCCATTTTTGTATGGCAAAATCTCGCTAAATCTAGTAGTTTAGTGATAATTTACTCAACAGCCTTAATGTCGTGATCAAATGTCGGACTGAACTGGTAGAAATTAGTGGCTGATTCAAAAATTAGTAACTGGAAAAATAAGGAAACGGCAGGAAAAAACGATACTTATCTTAGCCGTGTGCAAATTTCTATTTACAAGGTCTGTCGCAAAAAAAACAGGACTGTTAAAAAAAACAAAACAATTATTCAAAGTAGTTTCCTTGTGCTTCGATACAGCGTTTAGCCCGGTCAAGTAGCATTTCAAATGAGTGTTTAAGGTCATTTTTCGGAATGCTCTTGAGAATATCGGTCGTCGCCTTTTGGATAGCTGAAATGTCCTGAAACCAGTGTCCTTTCATGGGCAAATGAAGTTTTCCAAATAGGTAAAAATCACAGGGTGCCAGATCAGGGGAGTAGGGTGAGTGATTAATGGTTAATATGGAGTTTTTTGTCAAAAAATCAGTGACAAGCGTCGACCGATGACACGGCGCATTATCGTGCAACAGGCGCCAGGACCCTGCCTCACGGTATTGTGGTCGAGTACGACGAATGCGTGACAAAAGACGCTTCATAACACCAAGGTAAAACACAGCATTAATCGTTTGGCCAAGTGGGACGAACTCTCGGTGTACAATACCCTCGGAATCGTAAAAACAAATCAGCATTGTCTTTATTTTTGACTTCTGAAGATGACCGACTTCTGATCGTCACAGAGGTCCTCACGATCTTCTTGGAATCGCTTAAACCACTCATGCACATTACTACGGGATAGGCACTGATCACCATAAACTTTTTCCATCATTTGAAATGTTTCAGTAAACGTTTTCCCAAGTTTAAAACAAAATTTAATATTTGCTCTTTGTTCAAAATGCATTTTACGACCGATGACCAAAAACTGCTGTCACTTTTTGATCGATATCAGCGATTGTAGTTATCCAAATCTTAAAATTTTTAGGAAATGTCAACAAGGGATCAAACTTTTTATTTCATATACCCACCAATAGGTGACTCCCCCAGAAACAGTTATATTTAAAAAGTTCTGTTTCTTTTGCGACAGACTGTATTATTGATATTTTTTGCTTATTTGATATTCTAACTTTTACTCATTCACTCAGAGTGATTCTTCAGAAACAATCGATCGATCTGGCAAAAACATCAAATATTATAGATAACAAGCAGCGTATCCGAAATCAAAGACAAAAATCGGAGCTAGCGGAACAGATTGACGATTCGACATTCTGCACAATGAAAGACGAAGCCATCACCAGAGTTATGGGCACCTGTAAATACTCGCCCATATTACCATTGCTAGTGGTGGTCTAATAAATAGCACAACTGCACTCCGGACCACGACAGAATGCCTCTTGATGTCTCCCATTGAACACCTACATAGTGAGACGCTTATGCAATGGTCTTGCCTCTACGAGCCCAAAGAAGTGCGCGAGCTATTTTAGCCGGCAATTTACACTGCACCCTTAGTAGACAAAATCAAGCGATGTGTTAACTGACGGCTGCGCAAAATGCCAAACGACTGCGCGCCACTTACTTCACCTCACCGATGAGAAAGTTCAGAAAGCCATCAACAAATCGAAATTATCTAAATCCATTGGCCCTGGTGGAATCAACATGCTTATGCTAAAGTATCTAGGCTCGACGGGAGTAAGTTATCTCACCAAGTTCCTCAATCTGTCGCTGACCACTCTTCAGATACCCGATGTGTGGAAAGTCGGAAGAGTGGTCCCATTACTGAAACCTGGAAGTCCCGCCAACAAAGGGGAGTCCCATCGTCCGATAACTCTCCTCTCTCCAGTAATGAAGACAATTGAGGCCTTGCTACTCTCGACCATCACTCACCACCTGAGCCTAGCCAGCCACAAGCATGGATTCCGAAAAGTGCACAGCACCACCACAGCACTTAGCGTCATAAACGCTCAGATAGGTCGTGGTCTCAACCAGAAACCACCCTGTAAAAAGGACGCTCCTCGTAGCGTTGCAGGACATCGAGGAAACTACGCTTCCTCCGGGATGGAAGAGGTGGACAATGAACTAACTGAGCGGTCGACAATCATCCGTACTATTCGAGGTGAAACATCTAAACTGAGAAAAATTAAACTGAGGGTTCCGCAGGGTTGTGTCCTCTCCCCGCTTCTGTTTAACTTCCACATCTCGAAGCTCCCACAGCCACCAGAGGGAGTTTCCATAACCTCGTACGCTGATTATTGCACGATATTGACGTTGGGCAATGGAATCGATGGCATGTGTTCAAAGGTAAACGGCTATCTCTCCGACCTTTCTCGTTTCCTCACTGCACACTTTTCCTCACCAAATCCACAGCGACCATATTTACGAACTGGACGAAGGAGTATAGACTTGAGCTTAATATTGCAGTCGATGGTCTCAAAATTCCGACTGTCAATAATCCCAAGATTTTAGGTGTAACTTTTGATAGTCAGTGCTCCTTCACTCCCCATATGACCGCGATTATTGCCAAGGTACAGAGCCGCAACAAAATCCTCAAGTCGCTGGCCGGCAGCACATGCGGAAAAGACAAAGAAACGTTGTTGACAACATACCAACATACCTAAAATACCAAACTTGTTACGGTGTCAAGACACATATCTACCAAGTTTCATCGAGATATCTTAATTTTTACTCAAGTTAAAGCTTGCATGAAGGGATAGACAGGCGCACAATCCACCGGATTTCAATTCGTCTCGTCATCCTAATCATTTATATATACAAGTATATAACCCTATATCTATCTCGATTAGTTTTAAGTGATAAGTACAACCGTTAGGTGAACAAAAGTATTATACTCTGTAGCAACGTGTTGGAAGAGTATAAAAAGGCAATTCAATATTTTTAAGCAACAATAACAATGAATTCTTGAAAAGTGAGGTCAATACCTAAGAAATTTTTCGTTCACTTAATACTGAATCAATGCAATTACTTACATAATCGTTCGCAATAAAATCTCGAGCGCTTCTCGAAAGTGCACAAATTCTTCGACAACTGTTCATTAACAAATCATCTGTGAAAAATTATTGCAGCTCATTAAAGAGTAGTCAACGCAGAAATAAAGCCGAAATTGATTCATCAATCAGACGATGAGGGTCCATCATGGGTGCTGACAGCAGCTCATAACGGCACATAAATTAAATTGAGCAATCAAATGACAATGATGACTTAATCAACTCAAGCCATGCGTGTCGCCAAACCGCAAACGGCAAATACACCAAGTCAACACACACCCACGAACTGATGTGGTCAAAATGTGAAGAAAAAACAGAAAAGAAAAAACAAAACTTTGCAAAAGTTTGGTGAATAGACAAACCGGAATAGAAGCAAACGAATAAATCTATCAAATGCCAATGACCTAAATATCGTACAATTATGTCGCGTAACTTTTCCCGCTCTTCATGTGTGTTTGTGTGTATGTATATGTGCACTTGTTTGCTTGTGCTGAGAAAATAGTAGACGAAAGCGAGGCAGCAAGTTAAGATGCATTCAAGTAAATAATTTTCCGCACAAGCAACAACTCAACACAACTAATACATACATACTCTCAAATATATACACACACGCAAACGAACATACATACATACATACATGCAATAATCACTCGTTCACCCACTCACCTACCCATTCAAGCACTCACCATTTAGCCGCCCATTCATCGATCCGTCTGCACTCAGCTCCGAGCCGTGTGCCGGAGTAGAGGCACATTTCCGCTTCACTTTCATTTTGATGGGCGATTGACTGTCAGTGAAATCGAACGTTTTGTCATTGGCATCAAATGTTCCGGTCTGAAATGGTGAACTACCAGCGAAACGCACGTACATATTGACGTTGGTGAAATTATGTATATTCGCCTATACGTTGCCTTCGTAGCTTTTCGTATAAATATGGGTCACTCGATGTACCGTTATTGATGTGATTGTACGGCGAGCAAGCGAAATGAAGCGGAAATGGAAAATGAATGACACAAAATAGGCGCAAACGCATTTGCCGGCGCAGAAAAAAACACACAAAATAAATACGCAAAACAAAAACAATAACAAAAGAGATGAGTGTGCAAAGAGTAATACAACAAAGACCAATGGTAAAGTGATACTGTCACCAAAATACTGCGCATCATATTTAGTTCCAGGGACGACAAAAAAAAAACACATTCGGACATTGAATCGTGCGTGGCGTATGAGTGACATGGATATACGCAATACACATTTGGACGTCGATACGTCGCATACACTCATGCACGTACTCGTACTCTTATGTATATACAAGGTCTGTCGCAAAAGAAACAGAACTTTTTAAATATAACTGTTTCTGGTGGCGCCATCTATTGGTGGGTATATGAAATAAAAAGTTTGATCTCTTGTTGACATTTCGTAAAAATTTTAAGACAATTGGATAACTACAATCGATGTTATCGATCAAAAAGTGACAGCAGCTTTTGGTCATCGGTCGTAAAATGCATTTTGAACAAAGAGCAAATATTTAATTTTGTTTTAAACTTGGGAAAACGTTTACTGAAAAATTTCAAATGATGAAAAAAGTTTATGGTGATCAGTGCCTATCCCGTAGTAATGTGCGTGAGTGGTTTAAGCGATTCCAAGAAGGTCGTGAGGACCTCTGTGACGATCAGAAGTCGGTCGTCTTCAGAAGTCAAAAATAAAGACAATGCTGATTTGTTTTTACGATTCCGAAGGTATTGTACACCGAGAGTTCGTCCCACCTGGCCAAGCGATTAATGCTGTGTTTTACCTTGGTGTTATCGCATTCGTCATGCTCGACCACAATACCGTGAGGCAGGGTCCTGGCGCCTGTTGCACGATAAAGCGCCGTGTCATCGGTCGACGCTTGTCACTGATTTTTTTGACAAAAAACTTCATATTAACCATTAATCACTCACCCTACTCACCTGATCTGGTACACTGTGATTTTTACATATTTGGAAAACTTCATTTGTCCATGAAAGGACACTGGTTTCAGGACATTTCAGCTATCCAAAGGGCGACGACCGATATTCTCAAGAGCTTTCCGAAAAATGACCTTAAACACTCATTTGAAATGCTAATTGTTTGGGCTAAACGCTGTATCGAAGCACAGGGAAACTACTTTGAATAAAAAAATATAACTTCTGAAAAATAAAAATTGTTTGTTGTTTTTTTAACAGTCCTGTTTCTTTTGCGACAGACCTTGTATATGTCGACTGGTGCGTTAGAATCTGCTAGCTGAGAATTTCATGACATTTCATCGATTGGAAGTGAAGTTATTGTGTTTTAAGTGTCAATATGATTGTGTTATCGGTGCGAAAATGAGCTTCGATTAAAGAGCCAACATTAAATTTTGTTTTAAAATTGGTAAAACTTTTACCAAAACGTTTCAACGTGAGGATATAAATGACGATCAACATGTGGGCCAATCGTAAGCCTTGATCACCGAAAATTCCATCGAAATTGTGCGTGAATTCATCAAAAATCAGCCGAAATCAGCATTGAAATTCATGGTAATGAAATTGAACCTCTCCAAAACATCGATTTATCGCATTTTGACCGCACATTTGGGCTTACGAAAGGTGTGTGCACGGTTTGTTCCGCACAAATGGACTGACGAACAAAATGGGAATGCGTTATTGACGTATGACCAAGCCGAAGGCGAACAAAGGTCTTTATGTTTTGGCAACGGCCTGATGGTGGATAAGCAGGTTATTTCCACTCCATGTTGCAGATGACGTAGTGGTGTTGCGCATTATTCCAAGCATTAATTTATGGCTTTTTTTTGAAGCGATTAGTCGAAAACAATCAATGGTTGTTATATCGGTACATAATCATCATGAAATTTCCTAGTAACTAATTAACTTCAAACTTCGCTTTAAATCAGTTACGTAAAATAAAACAGCAATTTGGATATACATATTTCCTATTTTATTTATTATATTCGACTCTACTGCCTTGGGCATTGAGTACCTATGGTATAGTTTAAATGCATTAGATACTAAGATAAAAGACTACGTCTAAAATTTAATTAACGCGACTTAGTATAGATATAATTTTTTGTATATGCCACGTCAGATTTTTCATAAATCTCTTAAACTATGAATAACAGCTTCATTACTTTAATTTATTATATTACGCCACTTTCGAGTTCCTTTTACTCATTTTACTATGGATAATCTGTTAAAGCACACAATTTTTTCAATTTTTTTTCATTTTCTTGCGCTTTCAGGTTGATATCTCCTGCCGCAATACCAAACAAACGGTCAGCTCTATATTGACACGCACAAACTTTGTCACACTCAAATATGTCACCGACAATTGGGGTACAGATGCGAATGGTTTCAAGCTGGTCATAACATCGGTGAAGGATCCAAGTGAGTACATACCTACACTTAGGCAACTTTTCAACGCAGACACTTAAAAGTTAAGCAAGTTTAAGAATGCAGTTTTAAATTAACTCGCAAAACTTGCTAATTGACTTTAAAGTTGAAGGGACAAACACTTTTCTTATTATAAACTGAACCTGATGCAAATTTCTCAGCTTATTTACTAACGGATTTCTCTCTTTTCTATTTTCATTATATGTTGCGCTGTTTTTGCTTATGCAAATGAAAAGAACACACCTGCAATGATTTCACCTGTGCAGCGCGTGAGTTTTGCATAAGTCCGGATTTACTCTGCGATGGCATTAATCATTGTGGTGACAATTCTGATGAATCGGTGTGCCAAAGTAAGTATGAAATCAACACTGTGCGGGTGTGATAGAAAAATAAGTTAGCTTCCTAATAATATATATAAGCTTTTACAATAATTCAGTCAGCTTGGGAAATTGAAATACTTGTATTTAATTGAGCAACAGCCTTACCTTTTGAATTTTTCGAAGTTCAGTTATAGTCGTGCGAATGTAAGCGCGTATTATAACAGCATTTCTATCCGCATAATTTCAGGCGAAACAGCTGCTACGGTCTTCGGTGTCGACATGACCTGGTTCGTGCTGATCGTGGTTGGAATAGTGCTGGTCTTAAGCGCCGTTATTGTCGGTATTTCGATATGCGTTTGCAGACGGCAGGAAGAGTCAAATCTCAACCAGAATACCGCAATACAAAGTAAGCACACTCATAGCATTTATGGTATACACTCGCAAGTAATACCGAAATAATATTTTATATATTATAACTCACCTTTAGTGCATCACACCGCCGAAACGAATGGCTCATCGAAGCATTTACATTATCATCATGGCGGCACATTGTCGCGCGAACACACACAACTGCCCCCGACGTCGGGAAACTGGCATCACCCTGCGGGACCTTACGGGTACCACCGCATTCTACGCAACTTATCGAAGATGGCCACCAAAGTCCGTCCCATTTGGTGCTTAGCAAATTCCGTCAATTAGGTCAAGATCTTTCACATACAAATCCGGCCGCTGCCGCCGCCGCCGCTACGGCGGGACTCAATCAAACGAACATTTCAGTAGCTAATCAAAATGCCGCCGCCGCCGCAGCGGCTGCTGCAGCTGTTGGTGCTGCACAGAAGGATGAATGGTTCGTTTAGGTAGAGACCGAGGTTCGAGGCTGAGCAAAAGCTTAAGTGAAGGGATCAATTAGACTACAGGAAAATGTTTTACTTAACAATTTTTTAATTGAAACAAGGATTTTGCATGGCATTAAATGAAGTAAGTACGTTTGGGCATAAATAATATTAGATCTTAAAAACAGTTTGAGCTTTGGAAAGTGAAAGCTTCATTTATGAATTTTCCTCCCAAAATATGTTTTCGGCAAATTATTTTAAAAATCTGAAACCAATTTTGCGTACAAAATATATGTTATATTATAATAAAGTGGAGAATAAATTTAATTGACAAAATAGACTAAAATTTAAATGCATTTTGAAATTTCTGAAGTTTTTGTTTGCGAACCAATGAAAGTTCGAAATTGGAACTTCTTTTATTAGTTTAAAGCTTTTCAAAACAAACTATTTTGATTTAGATACTTGTTTATACGCAGTAGTTTAAAGCGATTTCGGGGTAATATAATTAGAAGAGGTTATTTTAAAGCTTTCATAGATGAAAGTTCTTTCACATAATAAATTCAGAAAAAATATTATAAAAAAAGAAGACGGACCGAATAGCCTAGTATCTATTGCCAGCACAACAAGCGTTAAGCCAAAATTAAAAAATCGAATGTTATTTGAAAAGTCAGAAGAGTTTAAGCTATATGAAAATTATATCTAGCTTACAAGATTTAATAAAAAGCTCTTTTAGCCTTCACAAATTCATAAATTCTCTATTAAGAGCTTTCGAAAAATTACATTATTATAATTATTATAATTAATTATACTGAGCTCGAAAATCAAAAAAATAATGAAATTATAAAGCTCTATTAAAAACTTTAGCAAAATAACAAAGATAGAATTCGAAAAACATTAGCACTAGCAAGGTTATAATATTGAATTTGAATGATCTACTAAAAACACTTGAGCTTTCACAAAACCATAAAAGCTCTATTAAGAGCTTTCACAAAATAGTAATCAATTAATACCAAAAAAAACAAAATATTTCAAAAACATTATATTTAATTTGAATAACTTATTAAAAGCACTTGACGTTTCACAAAATCATAAAAGCTCTATTAAGAGCTTTCACAAAATTTTAATCTATTGATACCAAAAACAAAATATTTAAAAAAAAAATTTATTTATTTAAGTTGAATAATATATTAAAAGCACCTTAAGCTTGCACTAAAGTCTGTAAGCCTTCTTGAAAGCTTTTCATTTGAGAAATATTTTTTCACTAAACGTACTTCAACTTTTCTTCATTACAGGACTGTACAAAATTTAACAACAACAAATTTAGTGGACATCTACGCGCAGGGTGATCGTTAAGAGATTTATAGTACCCAAATCTCTTGGCGTTGAGCACGAAAATTCTCAGCATGTATTTTGCAAAAGCATGACAGAATTTTTTTTGTCGGATAATCAACGCAACTTGTATATAAATTATAAATAAATAATTAATTTAATTTAATGTAATTGTAATTGATTGAAATTGAAGGAAATTATTTTTAATGATTAATGATTACAGATATTATAATGTGTAACAGTAAAAATATTAGCAAAAAATGTGTAATAACAAATATAGAAAACACTTAAGTAAAAAAGATTTGTAATTTTAAGCCTAAAATATAAAATTGTAACAAAAAGTAAAAAATCTTACGGTAAATAGCTAAGCAGTTAGTGTTAGCCTAAGGTATGTATGCTCCTTTTTTTACAACCAACCATTGAATTAAGCGAGTAAACAAAATAATGAAATTTATAAAGAGAAAATGTAAAATTTTTTGAAATAGAACTTCTTTTATATTAAGATTTTAATAGAAAGAAACTTACATATATATTTGAAATACAAGTTTAAATATAAATGATTTTACCAGCTTAAATCAATAAAGAGTAATAGATGATTTCTCACTTCAATTACTTTTCTTGCATTTTTATCTTTCTTTTCCTTGAATGCTTTGTTAACAACATAACTATTACTGTAAAGAGTAGAGTAAAAAAGAAAAATACTGATAACGAGTTTTCATAAAATATTTGGTAGCTTTTGTGGATTGTTGTCTGCGATAATCACTACAAATAAAAATTTCTCTGTACTCAAATTTTAAAGCTTTCATATATTTTATTTGAAAGCTGTTAAAAAAGTTGTTTATAACTCAAAGTTTATATATTGTAGCATGCGAAATGATGAGCTTTCGATTGTTCCCATTTATACAAGTTGAAACTATGAAAGCTTTCAACATCAAAAGCTCACTTCTAGAAGCTTTCGTATAGATGAACTTACGCTATTTTAAAATTGGAGAATTTGAAATTGCGAAAGCTTTTAATTGCAAAACTCGCTTAGCGTTTTATATAAAGCAGTTGAAACTCATAAAAGCTGCTAAATACATGGAAACCGTTACGCCAAGAACATAATGTGAATCTAAAAGGCATCAAAACTCAAAGGAAACTGTTAAAATGAGACAACAAAAACTGTAGAACTGCAACGCCTAGTAATAGGCAATATTCCAATACAAATGTATCCAATAGTATTACAAGTCAATGTCAACGGCAATGACATACCTAAAAAGTTACTTCCAAAATGGGAAACTAAAGTTTTTAGACGTAAAACAAAAGGAAAAAAATACAACAAAAATTCAAAACTGTAAAATAAACGCACTTTGTGTGCATAAAGCAGGGCAGTGCAATAATTAATTAAAGCGAGGTCGTAAAATACAGTTTGATTTTAATAAACTAAATCGATTATAATAAACAAAATCTTAGCGAGAAAAATTCCATAACAGCTATTAGTTATTTTGAAAAAAATATATTAAATTAAATAGTGCAAAACTCAAAAATCCATTAACAGTAGTAAAATAATGAGAAACTAAAGCCATTTAAAGCAAGAAACCAGAACTCAATTAAATATAATAATAAAAAACAACAACAACAAACAAGGGATGTAAATAGTTGACAATACAGCATATTATAAATCGCAAAAATAACACTTACTTAAAAATACATAATACTATTAAAGGATAATTGATGATATTGAAAGGCAGTTACAAAAACAAAATTATTAGAAGGCAGTCATTGAGAATTTTAAAAATTTTGGTTATAGTACATTGAATTCATTCGAGCATTCATAATTTATTCAAAGATGCCTAATTAGTTCATAGCTCATCAACTTAAAACTTTAAAGGCATGATTTTTTCTTTCTTAGACATAAATCGTTTAATGAAAATAATATTTTGTAAAGTCACTGCAAGCCATGATTAAACATCACATAATGAGTAGAGCTGAAATTTCACAATTCATGAAAAATAACATAAAATGATGAATTATAAGAGATTTTGCGATTCTAACACATCATATTATAAAAGATCAAAACATCACGTGATACAACAGCGCATGCCTAAAAATCATATGCAGAAAGTTATAAAAAAGAAAAAAAAGAAAAAGGGCTAATAGTGCAACATCGCTTGAAAAAATCACGTTTTCCGTCAGTCACCAACAAATATCACAAGATTCGCAGGAGCGTCACTGAGTTGCATTTAAAGTAGGAAAGTTCGTATTTTTTTGAATACTACATATAAACTCGGCATTTTTATAGCTTTTGAGATTTCAATACATCACATCATGAGATATCACTTGATCAGACATCGTATGATGATCACATCTTTATATAATTTTTTAGCTTTTGAGATTTCAATACATCACATCATGAGATATCACTTGATCAGACATCGTATTATGATCACATCTTTATATAATTTTTTAGCTTTTGAGTTTTCAATACATCACATCATGAGATATCACTTGATCAGACATCGTATGATGATCGCATCTTCCTCAGATTTTTAAAATTTTTTTAACACATCTGCCATAATTTTCATAAAAATCACTTAATATGACAACACTTCAAAAAATATAGCTAGATGTAGTAAGATATCAAATATCATACGGTTATGAGAAAATTTTCGATTTTGATGATTCTATGATCACACATTTATACATACTATGCTCACGAATCGCGCGATCAGGAATCACATGCATACACATCATATAAAAATTAAAAAGATTTAGCAAATCAAATGATATTATCTTTCATACAAAACGTCATACCATTTAGTAACATCAACACAATTCCGCAGCTCGCGGCAGCTTAAATTGGCGCCAAATTGTCATATATATAAAATATATATTTTAATATGTTGTTATTATAAGTTGGGACCATTATACCAAGCAAAACATTATTTTTTTTATAAATATTTCAAAATTGTCATCACGTGATAAAAATATGACATCACATGCAACAAATTCTGCAAGTGTGATAGGCATTTTTCCTTACGCTGCTCATATTTAAACAATTCTAGCTCAGTATTGTACCATATTGTTTGCACTAGCAACTCTAATCATATCACGTCACACTATAGTCACATTACCTGTATATCAATATCACTTATTATGTACGGAATGTATATCCAGATATATAAAAAGCATTAACAACATATCATTTTCATTTTATTTGATTGTCATGTTATGATATGTCATATCATCAAAACAATTTTTTTCACAAAAAAACAAAACTCCTCGTCACATCACTTGCATATTCAAAGCGTTCTACAACAATTTAGAAAATAATCACTACAAACGCCATAAAATCATTAAAAAATAAAATCATCAAAAATATTTATAAACTAACAATATCGTACATACCGTTACCACATACGACAACTTCAACTCCAACACATTACTAACTCCGCAGCGAACCAATCATACTAAGTACGAGCAAATCAAGTCCAATCAGTCACGCCAACACCACTAAAATAAGCAAAGGGAAATATGAGACACAAAAGACAATACGAATTCTGTTTTAATTTTTGATTTTATACAAGAAAGCGTAAGCAAAATAAAGAAATTTAAAAATTGTTCTGAGAACGAGATAAACTAGACAAATGATGTGGCCACATACAAAGAAATATACATATATGTATAATAACTAAAATGAACTAAAAAACGCGCTCTCCAAAACAAGCGAAATAAAAAATTCCACACTAAACTATTTTCTACTAAGAACTTATATAATTACTAAACAATATGCATACAAATATTTTAAATAAAAAAAGTAATTAAAAACTCATAAAAGAGAGTAGTTGAAAATAAACTTGATGAAAATCCAAAAAAAATATACTGGCTAAAGCTTGAAATTAAAGAAAATATTATAAAAGTATTATTAACTAAAAGCAAAAACAATAAAGTTGCCACTTAGGCGCAAAAGAATATTCAAACAAACATACATACAAATGAATCAACTCAAATTTTTTGCGATTAAAGCTTAAACGTTAGTACTTCCCGCCGTTTGAACATTTTTTGTAAAAACAAAAACATAATTAAAATACAAAAAATACATTTCAAGTGAATTTACCGACCAAAAATAAACACTCAAATAACAGTACATAGCGTTAGTTGAGAAGGCGCACACATTTGAAAAACTTTCTTTAACTATTTAGATTTTTTTCGGTAATTTAGATGACTTACAACATAAAATTTATTAAAAGTAATATAAAGAAAAAATAAAATAATATAAACTAAAAAGCTATTATTACAAAAACAAAATTAAAAAATAACAAATAAGTGGCAGCTTGCGCCAACAAACAGCACTTTAAAGCTGTGGTTGACTGTAATGTTGAGTTTTGTGTGATGTGACGAAGAATTCTAAACAAACCTAGCTGACTTTTTTACAACAAATGCACTAAAGTGAGGTTAAGGTGTTTTGCTTGTTTCGGTATACCAAATACGAAACTGCTGCTTGCACAAAAATGTGGCAAAAACAAAATTAGGCAACAAATGGACAATATTGAAATGAGTTATTTACAAGTTTAAGCAAGTTTCTGTCGAACTTTTTGACAGCTGTCAGTGATTTGTCAATTTTCAGACTTCAGTAAAATATATATATAATACTTGTAGGTATTGACAGCTGTCATAGCATATTAATTAAAGTTTACAAATTTCAATTTCTAAATGTCAATTTCTTTCAAACTTAAAATCAGTTAAGTATGAGCTTTCATAAAAGCGCAATATCAGTTGGATGTCAATTTTAATTGTAATGAGAAAAATACACTTACATATATAGCAATGAAAACATAATAAAATTTATGCCTAAGAAGGAATGAGTGAAAGAAGCTGGAAAGGTGTGAGATTTGAGTTGCAATTTTCGAAAGTTAAAAGCAAAACAAGAAAGTTAAAAATTATAAAATCAATAAAACAAATTTTAAATGATTTTTCACTGTATTTAGAAAACAGTTTTAAATATGATATATACTTAGTATTTTATACATAATTTTAAAATTTTTTTCACAATTCCAAGCAATACTGATATTCTATAACACTAATTTGTGAAAGTCATTTTTACTAATTTTGGCTCAAAGTAGTGGATTTAAACGCTGAAAATTAATTTAAATACATTTTTTAACTAAACATTTATTGAAAAAAGCTTAAATTTCGTTTAAGCTTTATTTTTTATTAAAATGTTATGAAAAAAGTTTAAAATTAAATAAATTTTAAATAAAAAAGTATTTAGAAACAGCATCTCAAAAAAAATATGTCTCAAAAATTAGTAAAAGTACAGAATTAATTACTAAATATTTCTTGTATAAAATGTCACAATTTTAGCCAACTACTGTTTAAAAATGTGGGAAAAAATTTAAAAAAGTAATTAGTCAAATAAAATATAAATTTATTAGCATAAATTTGGCAGTGAAACCCAAAACAAATACAAATAGTAAAACAACCGTCAACACCAACAACATTAGCGCATTAAAAAATACATCTGGTAACGCTTAAGCGTGGTAGAACAAACTAGAGCAAGGCCGCTACTAAGAAAACTAATGTCATACATACTTTGATGAATATGGAAAGGTTTAGAATGTCTTGAAAAATAGGTTATTTCTGCTAGTTTAAATAAAAATTTTTTGGAAGAAATGCAGAAAAATAAATATTAAATTTGAAAATGTTTACTTTACTTGAGGTGATGCCTTGCTCTTAAAAAATGTTTTATTTTTACAATTTTATTTTGTATTTTTACAAACTACTACTTACTACTTTTTATAAGTGTTGACAGTATAAAAAACACCGCTACTTTTTTACAATACTGTCAAAGCTTTAGTATGACATTGAAAACTCAGTATAATGTTGAAGTGTGGTAACAGTAAGGGAAAGTGTGACTTTTAGACGTTCTTGGAAATTTTCAAAGCGTATAATTTTTGTAAACAAAAAATTTTTGAATTTCCAACTTTTAAAATTAAAAGTTATTTGAGCTAGTTTTTTTTAATTTAATTTTAATGAAATTTTTTTTAATCGAGGTGAATATAAAGTATGAGCTAACAATTCGCTTTGATTACTAATTTTCAGCCACGGACTCTTTTAAATAAAATTTTTGCTTGTAAACTACAATAAATGTACTAATGCAGAGAAAGAAATATAAAGAATACATTTTAAAATATATATACATATATAAATATCACTACCGACAAAAAAGCATTTCGTGTACTCGTCTCTCAAATGTATGTATGTTTAGACAAATGATTAGGCAAAATTGGACAAAAAATATTATTAAAAATTCAAAACATAATCAAGAAATTTAAAAAAGGTATGGCAATGCTGGTAGTACATTAGAAGCGTACAATTGAACAAGTGAAACAGCAAAAGCAAGTAAAAGCTTATGACGGCATGTTGAACAAGTGGAACAGCTGGTAAACGTCAAATGATTGACAGCAAATAGCAGTTAGAAAATTAACTAAACTGTTTAGAAACTAAACTGCATTAGCAACAAAATAGTAAAGTTAAAAAATTAAATTTACAAAACAAAAATAAGCTACAATTTACAGGCATGTAGCTTAGTTTGAACAAAATGTATTTGCAAACAAGAATGGTGATGTAAAATTTGCTGAGAAAAGGCGAGCAATTGCATTTATATTTTTAATTAATAACTATGTTACATTTTTTATTAAAAACTAAACAATACAAATGCAACTTGCATAAATTTAAATTAAAACGTTAATTTATAACAATTTGAGAAACTTAGTAAAAAAAAACTAAACAATTTTCTTAAATGCAATTAATTTAAAGTGAAAAAATAATATTGTTTAAAATAATAATGAGTAAAATAATTGAGAAAAATATCATTAAAAAGAAAACTGCGTAGAAATTTTAGACATTGTTGCACAAAACAATGTTATAGGCGGGGCAAAAGCGGCAAAAGCAAAGCAACTACACAGGCACATACAGCAAATAAAGAAACAATTAATTATAAATGTGTAAGTTTGTAGTGTTAGTACACGTAACAGCATATTTGATAGGTTATAAGCAGAACGCAGGAAGGCATGCTAGTTGATTGGACAATTTGTGCGCGCTAGTGTAGTTGAATATAAGAGACATAGTAGAAAAAACAGTGCGCGCACAAACAATCGAAACAGTTAGTAGTTGGCAAGGGACAAGCACTGATATCGAAAACGAAAATTATTAGGCAAACACAGCATAACAAGAAAAAATAATCAATTAACTGTTAATTTTAAACAATTGTACGTACATTTAACAGTGCAGGCAAGTTAAGGAATTTGTATAGTGTGCGGGCTAAATATAATTAAATACGATGGTATGCATACGGTTGATAATTAAATAAAAATAATAATATTAATTATAATTAAATAAAGTAATTAAATTTAATTGAATTGTATTTGAAGAACAGTTATAAAGCATTAATATGTAATTGAGATGTGCATTTGAATGGATGGTTTAAGTAAAACAAAAAATTAAAATTAAAAATAATTAAAAAACAAACACAAAGATATTATATACAAAAAATATAATATTGAAAGTAAATTGCTTAGCTTTGTGTTAAATTGCTGTTAAATGTATAAGTATCAATTGAAAATAATAATGAATATTTAAAAACGATATAAACTGAATACTATTATAATGAAATAAAACACAGAAACACAAACGTACATAAACCAATGAAAAACAATAAAGAATTGTGAAAAATATACCAAAAAAATATTTAAAAATAAATTTGTTTATTTTACTTTAAATCAATGAGGGAAGGGAAAAAATTTAGGGTGTTCGGTCATCGTCATCGATTGGGGAATCGGGTTCGCCTTCTCCTGACGTTGCACTTTCACTGCCATTCAGCAGAGTGGAGAAGTGTTTCCTCCATAATTTTAGTATGCTTTGGCCATCGATCACTAGATCACCTTTGGGGGTTCTACAAGAATATGCACCGGTCTTGAAACCTTCTGTTAGCCGCCGCATCTTTTCGTAGAATTTTCGAGCATTACCACTGTCGGCCAGCTTGTCAAGCTCTTCATACTCACGCATTTCATCCTCTTTATTTTTCTGCCTGCAAATGCGTCTTGCTTCCTCTTCAACTCTCGGTATCTCACGTGTTGTGGTCGATCGTAACGTTGCAAGGTAGGCATTCTGTTTTCTCTCCACTGCGATACGGCATTCCTCGTCGTACCAGCAGCTCTTTTGCATTTTCCGAAAATCAGTGGTTTCGGTAGCAGCTGTACGTAAGAAGTTTGAAATGCCGTCCCACAGTTCCCTTATTCCGAGTTGTTGACGAGTGCTCTCAGAGAGCAGGAATGCAAGCCGAGTAGAAAATCGTTCGGCTGTCTGTTGTGATTGCAGGTTCTCGACGTCGAACCTTCCTTGTGTTTGTTGACGTGCGTTTTTGCTGCAGGCGGGTGCGAATCTTGGCTGCAACAAGGTAGTGGTCCGAGTCGATGTTAGGACCTCGGAGCTTACGCACGTCTAGAACACGGGAGACGTGTCTTCCGTCTATCACAATATTGGATATTTGCTAGCATTCAAGTGATAAGAAATTATTGTTTTGGAACAATTCAACGATGTGATATTATATGAAAAGTGCATAATATTAGTGAAATTCATTAAAAATATAAAAACTAGCTAATTAAAATTGGTGAATTTGTAAATTTTAAATACAATAAGCTCAACTATAAGTCAGCGGTAAGGGAATGCTATTTTATATCCCAGCCATTTAAAAAAAATAATAAATTACACACTTTTACCACAATTTGCATTGCATTTACAATAAACTTTTATATGTATTGCAGCCCACCCACATAATTAGAACTACTTGTTTGCTCAAAAAAATCGCTTTAAATGAACCACTAACCTTACACAGAAATTACATCATACAAATAGCTTCATTATTATCAAACATTTATGATTTTCACAAAGATTTGTAGAAAACAAAAGCACGATTCGAAAAATAACTAACGGAAGCAGTCAATTGAACAGTTAGGGAAAATACGAGGGGTGTAATCGGAAGAAGAGACACAAATTTATCGATAATAGCGAGAAAAACATTGAAAATTTTTTAAGTAATATGGCAAAAAAATTAAACAGTAAAGTCAAATTTACATATTTACTTTTATAGTAACTTCTGGACTACAATGTATATTTATTTACCTAAATATCAAAAGTTTTTAAAATAATTTTATATTTACATTTTAAAGACAACGAACAAATATGCAACCATGCTCCATAGCATTGACTGAACACACCACATTTCAAACAGCTGATTGCAGTTCTCTACATTGAATGTACTCCACAGAATATTTGCAAAATTCTAATCTAACCTAATAGACATAAAGAGTTTTTTAAGTAGCTCAGTGGTTATTTATAAATGGGAACAAAACGCCAATAAACACTGAGTAAATACATATTATACGCATAACATATTAATAAATTTACTAAGGGAAACGTTACGGGAATTGTGATGCAAGGAGTAGGCACTGCGACGACGGATTTTACACAGCCGCAACCACATCATCTGCAGCAGCAACCGCTACAAACACAAACACGACGGAAGCAGCAAGTGCCCATGAATAATGTAAATGATTGGAGGCCATTCGTTTACGGTGGACTAGCGTCAATAACAGCGGAATTTGGTAAGTGCCTTTACGTTTGCTATGGCAAGGGCACAGCAAAGAAGCTTAAAATTGCAGAAACGGTAGTAAACAAAGTATCCTTTGATTGTGCTCAGGCAACGGCGCCTGTCACCAGCTGGCATGACGCAAGTATTTACAAGTGCATAATTTGTGCCTACAAGCCGTTATGAGCGGGTAAACAAGTGCTGTATGTACTTAAATAGCAGAGCAATTGAGTAGGTAGTTGCTTTCGCGAAATTTGTGCTGTGCTGCTAATTGACGTCCATGCTAGCACAGCGCAATGACACGCTTATCTCGTGCTTATTGCTTATATACACAGCATATACGTGCCGCTTGTGTATGTAAATAATAGTATTTTATTATAGAGTTTTTTATTTGTTTTATATAAATGCATTTTTTTTTTCACATTATAATCCACAGGTACTTTTCCGATTGACACCACGAAAACGCGCCTCCAAATTCAAGGTCAAAAAATTGATCAAACATTCTCGCAGCTAAGATATCGTGGCATGACCGATGCCTTTATAAAAATTTCACAAGAAGAGGGCCTTCGTGCCCTCTACTCAGGGTAAGTGCTATTATGAAGCCATAAGTATATATGTTTTTGTGTGTATAAGCTTGCTTGTAGAATAATTTCGAATGTAATAAAATGCTGCTATTAAAATCAAGTTTTATTAAATACGTCTGTGTGGGTGCGAAGTATGAAAAAATGTATTAATGTGTTACATATTATAAGTTATGGAAATCAGAAAACAGATTTTTAACAACTGTTTAATGAGAAAATATTTTTTATTCTGTATTGCTATATGATTAGGGGATTCACAAGTCGTGGTACTTGTTGTATATTTCTATATTTGTATTACTGCTTAAGTAATATTGTGAAGTTCGGTTTGTGATAAATGTCTGAAATTGTATTCAGTGCGTTATTTATTTTTCTTTATCAATCAGCTGTTTCTGTTTATGATAAAATGTGGAAAAGTAATTATTAAGGGAGAAGTAAGGTCCTTTTAAAATTTCAAAAATATATTTATACACAACATTATTGAAATATACATTAATTTCGTTTATTAAGTACAAAAAATTTATTTTGTACGAAAACAAGAAACATATGCGTCTACACTTCAACTGCATATGCGCAGATATCTTCTGTTTATCAGTAGACAAAATTTTCCACATTACTATTAATAGAACCAGCACACAGGTCTTCACTAGCTAATACCAGCCACGATTGAATATTTCAATTTCACATTTGAACCGTATTTAAATAAGTTAAATGACGGGTATTAAGCACTTAAGACGATAAGCTTTAGTAATTGATGATTGAATGGCATTATCAGCTGCTAAAGACGACAAAATCATGACTATCACGTGTTGCACGCAAAATTGTATACTTTAAATGAAAAATGAGCTAACAACGATAAGAAATGTAGATATGTAATTAGCTTCATGATTTTCGTAGCCAATTTGTGTATGTGTATGTGAAAAGTAATTAGTTTTTGCACGTTTCGTGTACGTAACGGCGTAAGAGTTTACGAGGTTATTTAAATTTAACCCGTAGATAAAGAATATTATGAAGGAGCCTTAACTAAGCTGCTTATCCTATCGTTTTCCCCTCCCTTTCAATTCGTTACGCTTATGCTCATTAGCATGTGATTAGCGTCACTTTAAACAAACTTATTTACACATTTTCTTAATTTATTGCAACTATTGTTTATTGTATGAGTTTACCTTTATCAACAATCTATCGTTCGCTATTTGCTATTAGTTGTTTATTAAGGGGCTTGTTCGCACTGAAAATTATAGGTAGTCATAATAAATGAAAATTTATAAACAGCAAAGTGATTAAATTGTTTGATAGTCAACATGATTTTGCTGTTGTTGAAAATAAAGCGGTGAATTTAATTGGTAAACACAAAGCTTTTAGTCTATGCACAGAGTTCCGAATTTTTTAATCAACAAATTTTGGAATAAACATTTAATTTTAATTTAAATTCCATTTTTTAAATCTTCTTTAAGAAAATAAAATATTTTAAGTAACAAAAAAAATATTTATTCAATTAAACTTTAATTTTTATTCAAGAAATTAAAATGAGATATATATATATTTATAACCAAATGCCTATGATTAACAGCAATTAAATATAAATACTACAAAAATACCTTAACTATCCTATTCAAAAAATAACCAAAGCGTTATAAAGCGAAAAAGTTTTGATTATAATAAAATTAGTAAAAATTAAAGTGGGTTTAAAAGTTTAATGCATTGTTTTTAACTCTTTATATGCAACTCTGGTTATAGGTTAAGATATTTTGAAAATGTTTATTAATAATTGTAAAGATAACATTATTTCACATATACAATGTAAATACTTTCTTCAAAACTACTCAAAAATACTCAGTATATCTAAATTTGCCTCCCCACAGCATCTGGCCTGCCGTGCTGCGTCAAGCTACCTACGGCACCATCAAATTCGGCACTTATTATACGCTCAAAAAATACGCGCATAACTACGGTTTACTTGTGGATCATGAAACCGGTGCCGAACGTGTGTGGGCGAATATTTTGTGTGCGGCGACGGCGGGTGCTGTCTCCTCGGCCATAGCCAATCCGACTGATGTGTTGAAAGTGCGTATGCAGGTGCAGGGCAAAGCGGCGCATCAACATGGCTTGTTAGGATCATTCCTGGAAATCTACCGTTATGAGGGTGTTCGCGGGCTATGGCGCGGTGTTGGGCCAACAGCGCAGCGCGCTGTCGTTATTGCCTCGGTGGAGTTGCCTGTTTATGATTTTTGTAAAATGCAATTGATGACTGCATTTGGCGATCATGTGGCGAATCATTTTGTGTGAGTGTGCTGTGTGATTTAGAAAATGTATGTAAATTAATTTTATATTACTTTATAATTGCAGCTCCAGCTTTATAGCCAGTTTGGGCAGCGCCATCGCCTCCACGCCAATCGATGTGATAAGGGTATAAACAATTGTTTACATAATTTTTCGACACTAAGCAGGTTATATTAAGAGCTGAGTCGATTTATGGTAAGGGTCAGCACAGGAAACGTGCTGTTTCGACGGGGTTGGACCACAAGAAAAGGGGTGTTAGATGAGTAGGGTTGACAGGGCATACAAAGAGGTGGCCAGTGTTATGCGGAGACTCATTGCATGCAGGACATATATTGGAAGTAGGAGTTTAACCTGCTACAGTATCCAGAACGAAGCTGCGCTAGGGTCACTCGCGTTTCTCGTGACAACTCGAGCTCTTCGTCTACGATGGGTGGTGATTTGACTCCAAGAATACCATGCACTGGAAGGGAGTCGGTGAAGGTGTTGATAGCCCCACTGTGAATGGCGTTTAGTACCTGTCGGAAGTTCATTGCGTCCGAAGTCCGGTCGGCGTACTGTTCGATGTCGTCGAC